>NC_027756.1:4379354-4381271 GCF_000695525.1 Brassica oleracea var. oleracea
ATGCAACAAAATATATTTAATCTAACAACAAAACGAGTGATATTACATGTACCTGGGCTGATCTGAGCAATCTTTTTTACAGATCGATTAAGTTTGAGCTGAGACAAGATCCGGTCGGTTGTAATAGAAAGAGGGAGAGAGAAACTCTATTTTCGAGCTGATCTTTTTTTTTTTTGATCAAAAGAGCTGATCTTTTTAAAAAGATTTTTTTCTCTATAATAAGTTTGTGGTCGGGATTTATTTATTTATATGGGTATTGAGCCTCAAATTTGATACATTGTTTTGCATTGTGTATTTGTATGGCTTTTTAAAATTCCTATTGTTTTAAAATTATTTTGCCTAATTGATCTTAATTAGATATTACTAATCGATATTATTATCAAACAATTTTTAAGGTCATCTGTTATACCTATTCTGTTAAAACACCTACTTAAGTTTAGAAATAAAATGTGGGAAATTAAAAATGTTATCATATATGAAAGTACAAAAAAATATTACAAATTGCAAATTTGGTGAATAAAGGTTAAAAATAATTTCTCAAACGTATATGACACAAGTACACAATTATGAAACTTGATAAATTATTTATTTAAAGTAGAGAAAATTATATCTATTCTATTAAATTCATATCATACAAAAATATAATTATACAAACATAGACATAAATTATATTAGGCAAAAAATTAAAAAAACAAAAAGTATACCCGCCCTCAATATCTAGTTTGTCCATTAAATCGTTAAAAAATAGGTCAATCTACCACTATAAATAAAACCTTTACTATCGTAATAGACTAATAGGTAATACACATCAATCACCACAGTCTTTTTTTACACATCACCACATCACCCTTATATATTTACAAACATTTTATATTTCAAAATAAATACATGTTTATCTAACTAAGATACTAGCCCAATCTATAATGTCTACTAATCGAAGCCCAATATATAAGGTATCCTTTTCAGATACTTAAACAACATAACCCATTTTGTTAAATCTATTGTATTTTATTTATTTTTACTTTCATTACAATAAACTTAAAAAAAAATATGTACATACTTGACAAAAAAAATATGTGGATACAATAAACTTTAAAAAGATATAAAACTGCACAACTAAATTTATGGATTAGAAATGTACCACTTTATAAACTGATTCTCAGATTCAATTACTATTTAGTAAACATAAACAATCATTTTTTAAAAAAATACAAAAAATAAACAATAAGCCTAACTGTATTAGCACAATACCATATCTAAACTATTAAAATAGGAATACAAATAAGATTTGACCATATTTTTTCTAAATAATTACAATCTAATGCCACTGATATAAACACAATAGTTTTCTATATTCACTAACCTATTATTTCGCTAAACCATGTGTTTGCTTTACCTTCCTATTAATTAAAACTACACTCTGATCCGCGCTCCAGCGTGAGTTTGAATTTTTGATTTTTGGTTATTTATTTAACTAAATAATGTATTTGTAATATTTGATGTATTATATTCACCAAGTAAATAATTTTTTTGGCATCTTAAACCATCTATTTACGATGAATATTCGATATAATATAAAAAATTGAACAAATAGACGTAATTAGAGAATTGTAGACGAAATATAAAAACAATGGTTATTAATGTAAAATGTAAAGAAATATTATATTATGACTTAGTATGACATAAAAGATTATAAATTAGTTATACATGCTTAAAGAAAATAAAATGATTTTTAAACTTCTATGAAAAATTTAACATATAAAAAAGGGCGATGAATTAATCATCAAATTGTAAATAATTTCATAACTTTAATAATAATAAATTATTTATAGTCTTTGTTTTTCGTCAAGATAATTATTAAATATCCATAACATTAATATGTTAAAAGGCCATATTATGAAAGCCCATGTTGTAACC
>NC_027756.1:4381551-4385046 GCF_000695525.1 Brassica oleracea var. oleracea
TTTATTGATTTGTTTTTTTATAAAGCTTAGAAAATCAATGGGATGATTGGTTGGTTGATACATCCTATAAAGAAAATGAAAACTATATGTGGTTTGAATATTGTACATTGATCGATGCATGATGTAAGTTGACTATATAAAACTTGAACATGATCATTTCAAACTAAAGTATAGGTAGGTTATATGCATTTGTTATATTGTAGTTAATATATTTTAAGTATTACATAAGTCAAGTGATTCACGTTTTCGTTAAAAGAAAATTCAAGTTCATTATTGGACCGTACTCGTACTTAATAAGCTACATTAAATATGATATATTTTTAGGTTCATTTAATGACATTAAGTTTAAATTCGATTAAAGAAAACTCATTAATTTAACTGGAAAAGACAAGCATTAAAATAGGTAGTTTAATTTAATTCTCAGTGGCATGGAAGTGTAAATAAGTTAGAAAACTTAGGGGTATTTTTTAATGGGTACTTCTCTTTTAATAATAGAGACTAGGTAAGTAACCCACGCGATATCGCGTGGAAACTCATTTTTGATAAATAAATATAACATATTATAATCTATATATTATATAAAAAATAATTTTATTTTCAAAAAAAAATTCATGCCAAAACGTAGAACATATGTGATTATATTTATTTATAGATGGCATTAAAAATGTATATTCTATGATTTTAAATTACAACTAAAATACAAATACATCAAGCTCGCTTTATTAAAACCGGAAAGACTTTATCGTAGAAGCGGGACTTAGAAAAGTCCCCAAATATCTTTCTGACCATGGTGTCAATAGCCCATACTTTCAGTCTTTTTTAAAAAGACAACGTGAAGAGGAATAGATCAACAAAAGAGACTGAGCCCGGGAGAAGCCAATCACATTGAGTGTAGTTCTTGCCGGGAGAGTAGCGTCTGAGACATCTTTATCTGAGGCGTTCCTCGGCTTCGTCGTCCGGCTCATCCTCGGAATCCGAAAATCAAACTGAGACAAAAATAAAAAAGGAAACTCACCACCAAAAGAAAAAGGTAGGTTAACTAACTGCTTGTGAGGTTGAGGATTTGACTGTTATGAACTCTTGGCCCGTGCCTCCGTAGTGTAGTGTAAGTTCTTAGACCAAGATTCGAAACTTTGTCTTCCCGCTTCCCTTCGCCGGAAATTTTTGACAGAAAGTAGCGACACTGATATCTTAGAACTAATAAAATTATACATTTTTTTTATTATTTTAGGTAAGTTACACTAAAATTTTAAATTATATCAATTTATAATAAATAAATAAAATCTCTTATTAAACAAAAAAATCTTTTTAAATAAAAAAATGTATCGTTTTCGTTAGACGGTTGTGTCGTCAACGAAAAAGTACGAACAACTCATAACCTAAGAGGTACGAACACGTCTAAACTAAGAGATACAAACATGATGTGATTCAAGAGGTATGAACTTGTTCCAAGGGGTGGACGAATGTGCCTTGACCGAAGGTATGAATGTGTCATAACCGAAAAAGTGTAAATGGCGTGAACGAAAAGGTGTAAATTGAAATGAGATCCATAAGACAAAAAAATTTTCGGATGTGTAAAAACAGGCGAAATCTAATAAATATAAAGAAAATGATATATTCTAATTTGGATAGATTAAAATTATTTTTTAATCTATATTTAAAACTAAAGTTTTAAAATTTAAATATTAATTTTTTTTTAAACCTCACCTTTAAGTATAGATTATTTAACCCTGCGAGTATAAATGTCATTTTACCTTTTTTAATTGAAACATTTTGGTTATTTTGATCTTTGTGTGCTATATTTATGTTAAAATATATAGGCATATGACTTATTATCCAGGATTCGGATTCGATCCAAGATACGCTCCTGATCCACTCCAAAATACGATAAATGTGTTCAGATCCAAATGCGGATAGAAAGATCTTGGATCCGTCAAAACCGAAGCCGGATCAGAATATCTTAATTTTTAAGTCTGGATATCCATATTAGGATCGATTTTTAAAATATAATAAATTTAAAATTTTGTTAATAATTATATTTGATATACTAATATTTATATATAAAAGTCTTATAATATTATATTTTAATTTTAATATTATTATATGCATAAATAAATTCATAAATTTTGTAAAAATATTTAATTTATGTAATATTTTAGATTTTTATATTTTAAAATATATTTTTAAAATTATTTTTACGGATCCGGATCCAGATTCGGAACCGGATACTTGCAGGTATCATAATGTCTAGACGAATATCTGAAACCTGGATATCTGGAAGGAAAAAATCCGAATCCAAAAACTAAAATCAAGGATCATGATACTCTAAATTTTTCGGATATCTAGATCTGTTCCAGACCTTAAAAATATATATCACTAATTAAAAATAATATATTTTTATTAAAAAAATTGCGCGGATCTAAATCTAGTCTATGTTATTAAAGCAGAATCTCTACTAGGATTTTGCCATTGGTTTTTATCATATTTACAAGGGACTGCCATTACCTTTTTTGCTATTTTTTTTTTGAAAAACACCACATTAATTACAACCCATCCTTAGTCATATATTTAGCAAAGCAATAAAATTACAGCAATGTTTAATATACTTCCATTTTTGTTACTTGGTTTCTAAACAAATTCAATTTAAGAATTCTAAACAATTACATTAAAGATATAACTAAATTACAAAATATTCTTAGGACCCATAGCCCAATTATTCACGTTCTTAATCATTAATTATCACTAGGGATCGTTATCCGCGCCTTGGCGGAGTTTTTGTATTTTAATCTATTTTTGTCCCTTGCTTATTAATCTAACATTCAGTTTTTCAATGCATTTTATCTTCACTATCTCCTCTTGTCTTGTTTACATTTGTTTTCACGTTCTGTCGTTTGATTTGTCTTAGTTTTGGCTTGTGTAATAACTTAACCCTGCTCATTCTTCATTCATTCTTTATTGATTGATATTTTTGTCTCGCCTAGCTCTGTGTTGCCACTAATTTGCTAGAATCATTTTTCATCATCTGCTTCGTATTCTTTTCATATTCATTAACTACTGTCTACAATCTCTTTAAATCCTAAAAATCCTACATGTTCTTTTGTTTATTAAATCACATATTAAATATTGTTGAAACTGTTTATTTATTCTAATAAATTCTTACGATTATAACTAAGATGATACGGATAAAAAAACTGATTATAATTTAATTGAAATTAAAGTCTAAAGTAGAAGTTATTAAACTTGCAATCCTTCTTTTTGCCATCCTAGATAGCTTTAGTCAAATCAATTATATTGATTTAGAAAACCCATAAGCTATTTCAATCACAAACAACCGAAAAACAGGGGCATTTGTTATTGACGCTGCGGCGGGTTTCCTTTACTATAAACATAATTGCTTGTCACAACTATTAGTAAACCAAAATGTGTTTACAAAAGCTACTCATATAATAGTTTCATACTCATTTCTCTTTCTCTAGTCATCTCCTATGTTAGTAG
>NC_027756.1:4385139-4385808 GCF_000695525.1 Brassica oleracea var. oleracea
TGAGTATTATAAATATCAAACTCTGTCTATGGTCTATTTATATGTTGAGTAAATGCCTCGAAATGTAGCTTTCAAATAATGATTTTCAGGTCAACACATTGCATGTTAACCTCCACAATGGGATCAGCGGATCTGCAGATACTGCTACATGTCGAGTCCAACGTAGCTACACAAATGTTCCCTGCTTGTGCCTTTCATTCACAATCTGCAATTCTCCCAAGAACCAGAATCAATGTTAAATGAGGTAAAAATTTTAGAGTTACAACAGACTTTGTATAGTCAAGCCCAATAAACCAAGCACCCAACGCAACATCTCCACTTGCCTATTTGTGCAGAAAATGACTTGATCATTATATAGTAGCACCGAGAAGTTAGATGGAGAATGAGGTATGAATGCAAAGTAGACAAAACAGTTAAATTCTTACTGATTATGGTAAATATAAGAAATCAATTCTCTTGAAATGACGTATAACTGTCCAATAGCGTGACAAAAGTACTTGTTCATGTTCTCACCAAACTTTCAATTCTAAATGTATATATAAATCTATTAGAGTTATTGACAGTGCTCTGTTGCGATATTTGTTAGCTAAAATAATTCATCCAACATAATTGGAAAAAGAAACCAACGAAATTGTAAAGCTAACCATCAGCTGAGATGCTTTTGCTGTC
>NC_027756.1:4386623-4405985 GCF_000695525.1 Brassica oleracea var. oleracea
GGAGATGTAGAGACTAAAGAAGAAAAACTGATTCATGAAACTCAAAGAGCCAATACGTGTTTCTTAGATGAGTCATGAACCGATGATTAAAAATTGAAAGCCCTAAACTCTATTGAAGAGAACACTTACATACCAAAGAGGTTTATTGGGTTTTTTTAATCGAATCCCATTTCAAAACGTGAGTTATAAAGTATTTATTAAATCATTAGATAAAATAAATAAGTGTGGGTCCCACAGAGAAAGCCGAAGAAGCAAAGTTTTCCGACCTTCATAAATATATATTTGTTTCAACCATTAATGTACAAAGAATCATTTAGCTCAGTGGTATAAATGTTGTCGTTTAGATCTCAATAACCCGAATTTGAGTTACAGACTTGACACTTTTTCACATTTTTTAAAAGTGAGACCCACATATCGTTGACGTGTCGCATGAGGAGTGATGCAACCGTCGGATTATAATGTAGATTTCTTAAAACTTTGATCCAACTTAATCATTTACGATCTAAAAATATTATTCAGAATTAATCCACTTCCACCAATTCATCAATTTTTTAGATATCATCGCAGATTGAAACAGAGATGTAGCTTATCCCAATTGTTTTGGGTTTAGGTAATTAAAATCGTGTATAGTTTAAGACCCGCTATAGGAGATCCAATATCAATTCAAATGTTAATATAAGGCAGCCCAGTTATAATTTAAATCTTGATAATAATATAAATTGTCATTTTATATTAATTGTGTTTAAATAAAAACATAAAATAATAATATAAAATAGTTTAATATTTTTTTTAACGTCTGATTAATTATGTTATTACAACGATGAGAAATATTACATAGATGATTTTACAGCCGACAATTCTACCATCATATGAGAATGCACGTCTGACAGCATCGCTCCGATCTGCCCTTGCACCATGCTGAATACTTCTTGTAACCCTTTTTCTCCATGATCTGCATAATTTGCGTTTTCTGAGGTTTAAACCCCAAACCTCCTGGTGTATAAGCATTAATGAACTATTAGTCAAACCATTGGACTAACAGGGCTTTCACAAATAGATTAGTATTAATTTTAGAAAAAACAAAGTTCCAGGTATTATAATAAATACTGTTTATTTGTATTGGCCAAAAATATGCAATAACAAAATAGGGAATACATAGATAATCTTTCTACTCAATAATATATATTTACTTTTAAAATTAACTATTGGATAGCAAAAAAATAAGCTCATTTTTAAAAATGCATGTAAATGAGAATAAAAAATTAATATGAGACGTCAAAAATTCAAAAAGGCTTAGTTACATAGTTCAAAAATTAGTTATGTTTCTCCAATATCAAATCTTTAAAAGTAAAAACCTATACATATTAGTGTAAAATATATTAATAATTTTTTTGTTAATTGAAAATTTAATCCCGCGCTTTTAAAGCGCGGATCAAAATGTAGTTTGAAATTATTTCTGATTTTCATAATCTCTAAATTTACAATCAAACAAATGTTTACTAATTCGTTTAAACTAATTAAGATTTATTTGTCATTTATTAAAAAATTTCGTTAGGAAATGAATTAATTGATCAGAATGCATCGTATTAATTGATCAAATTTGTTAAACTATAGGCCTCACTAATCAATCCAAATTTTGAGTTTTATTCCTGCTAATTACCGATGTGCTTTTATTACAGCAAGCAGGTATCTCTCGTTGTCTGATTGGCGTGCTTTTAATTTGCCAACGTGGTAGAGTAGAATACAATTTTCAATAAGTAGCTCATAGTACAATGAAAAAGCTGACTTAAGCTAAGAAAGCTGAAAGGTTTCTTCATCGACATGGGAAAGCAATAAACATCATAGTCAAAGCAGATTGTGAGATTACTTAGCTACCTTTATAGCCATACCTTAGCAGAGAAGGAATGCGAGAGAGAATAGTAATCCTTTGTTCACACTTTTGCTTCTTCATCTTAAGAACACCACAACTTGTGTCTTGTCTCCTATCTAGAAATCTACAGCGATGACTATGGCAGAGTACTCCAAGGTCAAAACTTCGGTTTGGTGGGATATAGAGAACTGCGAGGTTCCTAAAGGATGGGATGCTCATGCGATTGCGCAGAACTTGGGTTCTGCTTTGTTGGATATGAACTACTGTGGTCCTGTTTCAATCCTTGCTTATGGTGACACCAACCTCATCCCTCACCATGTTCAGCAAGCTCTCTCTTCTACTGGTGTTGGCCTTAATCACGTCCCTGCAGGTATTTTCCCTCACAAAACACTCCTTTTGAGTTTGGTTACTGTTAGTTGTTTGTTGATGATGAATCCAAGATCTTTACTTTTAGTCCTTGACTTTGGAAGATTGTGATCAAAACTCAGTCTTTGGGTTACCTATAGTTATAGCTTGTGTTAGCTTTGTTCTCATCTTAGTTTTGTTCAGCTGTTAACATAGGCTTCCAACTAAAAAGTCAATTAACAATAAATGGATAGGTCCAAATTTCTTATATTTAGTCATGTCCTACCGAAATTCTCGATTATTTCTCTCAAGCCCTTGAGATAATGGTTCGTATAATAATTAATCTCGACAATATTCGATCCAGGTCAGACTGGCAGGATCATTCGGGTCATGCCGGTTTAAGATCGGGCTCTTTCGATGGGCCGGATCATTTCGGTCTGGTTGGGCAGCACGTTTGTGGATTTTGATACCATATTAAGTTTATTGGACTTTTAACTTGAAATAATTGACTATAAATGGATTGAGTAAAGTCTCTTATATATTAGTCATGTCCTGATGGGAGTTTATATTCTCGCATGTTATGACAGTAAGTTTTGTTTCTGCTCATGTTCTGTTTGGTGGTCTTAACAGGAGTGAAAGATGCGAGTGATAAAAAGATTCTAGTTGATATGTTGCTGTGGGCTGTAGACAACCCTGCACCAGCCAACATCATGCTCATCTCAGGTGATAGGGACTTCTCCAATGCTCTTCACCAGCTAAGTATGAGGAGGTACACCATTCTTCTCGCTCAGCCTCCACGTGCCTCGGCTCCGCTTGTCGCTGCTGCCAAAAATGTATGGCTATGGACAAGCCTAGCATCAGGAGGTCCTCCTCTTACAAGTGGTGAATCCTCTGGACCGGTTAACAATGGACGCTGTAATGTCTCTAATCCAGTTTCTGAACTAGCTCAATCCAGCAAACCAACTGGTTCAACTTCTGTCGTTGGAGATACTAATGTTACTTCTTCTGATAGCTTTAGAGCACACCTCTCAGATAAAAGACAGACATCTCAGGTAAACTACATGCTTACTTGCTGTTGTCTTTTTTTTTTTTGAAGATGGTTTTGTTCTGAGAAACTAAGGAAAAACAAAATAAACTGCATGGTCTATTATGCAGGCTGCGTTTGTAGCTAGTCATAAAGCTCATGCTAGTGTTTCAGTCAAACCTATACAGGAAGCAGATGTTGTGGAACCTGTTCTGTGTACTGTTTGCCAGATCAGCTGCATCAGTAAGGAGGTATATGCAAGGCACACGTATGGTAAAAGACACCGACACAACTTGGAGCTGCAATCAGGTAAGGTTCCGGGACCAGCTGTGTTTCCTAAGGAGGTTCTGACAAGACAGAACAGAAGAATAAGAAGAAGGTCAAGGAAGGTAGGACTAGACCATATGCTGACTAATGCTTGTCGTTTGGGCAACGTCACATAAAGCTTGTTTGGATGCTTGATATATTGCTGTTGGTTCAGGCACTAATTGATTCTAAGAAGCTCCAAGAGAAAGGTGTAGGAGAAAAGTTTCAACCAAGAGAAGCAATTGCACAGTCTCAGTTTAAAAAGAAGTATGTTGCCATGGTGAATCAATCAGAGGCAAGTTTTCTGACTTTTGGTTAAAACCTTAACTCTGATAAAAACAAAGAATGAAGACTTACATAATAATGTGGTTGGATCAGGAGGTTGAAGAGAGAGGTGAGGGAGAAAAGCGTCAACCAGTAGAAACAATCACAGAGTCTCTGTTGCATTGTCAAAACACTCAAGAGAACAACACCAAGTCCTTGGAGAAGCAAAGCAAAGAGCTCAGAGAGATACTATTTGGCACCTCAGAAAGCAGTGTACAAGAAAAACTTCCAAGAACTAAAGACCAGGCAGAGACTGTTAACAAACAGCTTCCAAATGAAGAAGCAAGGTACATTTTGCTAACTTCATTTATGAAAAAATAAACTCATTTACCTTTAATAATATTATGAAACTTGTGTTCACAGAGAATGTTTTGATGGCATTGTCAGGCCTTTAAACCAGTCTCAAGGAGCAACTGATAATCACTCAGGGGATGTGAAGAAGAAGAAGAAGCAGAAGGAGGTGATGGAACGCCGATCTAAGCTTTGTCATCATTGCGTAGTGATTTGTGATAGCCAAGGTGTTTCAACACTAGTCTGCAGTAACATATATCATTGGACAAACCACCCTTTGGTAGTCACTGACACAACTTACTTCTTGTGTCTTTTTTTTTTAATTGATATCAACTCCCATTTGACATTTTTTTTACTCTTGATGTAGGCTGCCTTTGTAGATGATGCTGTGTGGTGCCAAGTCTGCCAGACGAGATGCAACAGCAAGGCTGCATATGAAAATCACACCTATGGGAAAAAACATCGACAAAACTTGGAGTTGCAATCTGCCAAGAATGAAAACATGTCTAAAGGACAAGCCAAGCTTTCTGAGGAGAATGCAAAGGACCAAACCGCCTTTGATTCTCAGAACAATGCTGCCATGGTGAAGGAACAAACAGATGTAAGTTTAAAGTTTTACAAACAGCCCTAAGAGTTATATATAAAATGTGTTATATATAACTCTTAGGGCTGCATAGGAGTATATACATAGTAAAACAAAGATCAAGAAGCTAAACTAGATTATTGCTGTAGAAGGCATTTGTTGACTCAAAGAAAAATCAAGAAGAAAGTGATCAAGGGGCACAAGAAGAAGATAAAGAGGAAGTGAAGGAGGTAAACGCAGTATCCGAGAACCTGGTGCATGTTTTCAATGGACTGAATCGAGAGTCTAGAATACCCAAAGAATCGAGGTAATAAGAGCCAACAATTACTGGACTTGCGTCTTGAATTCTAGTAAAGTATCTATTAATGGTTACTTACTTTGTATATTGGTGTTACAGAGGATGTTTGGATGTAATTCCTGAGAGAGTAATAGTGCCACCAGATGTGAATGTGACCGGGAAGTTTGAAGATGAGTCAAAGCACAAACAAGAACGTGAAAAGGAGTGTGCAGGAGGAGGTAAGGAGCATCCCGGAGAGGCTGGTAAAAGGGAAGAGAGTAAGAAGGTCCAAGTTGATAAATTATGGACACGCCTTTGGTGGGGAAAGAGTTAAGACATGTTAAAATATCCAAGGCTGGAATTTGAATTTATGGAAACTAATAATAATGGTGTACGTTAATTGTGTGAATAGCATGTGTTATGTTGGCAGCAATGAACCTTAAGGTGTGTGAGGTTGTGTATGAAACCAAATTAGGTAATAACTGGATGAGTTGGTGTGTTTTAATATAATGTTAAAGATTTGAATGGACTTGAAACAAGATTGTAAAAAAAAATAATGAATAATTGGATGAGTTGGTGTTGCTTCAAAGTTAAAACTCAAATGGTTCTATCATGTTCTATACATTTATCATTTATGTTAGCGATTTAGCACATACAGTTAGGTCTGGGACGGATCCGGATATCCGGGAAATTTACGGTACCCGGATCCGTGGATTTAATATCTGGATCCGGATTCGTGGTTTCAGGATTTCGGATATCCGTCTCGATATTCTATTACCCGCGGATATCCGGATCCAGATCCGTAAAAATAATTAAAAATAGAATTTGTTTTACCCGCGGATATCCGGATCCGGATCCAGATCCGTAAAAATAATTAAAAATAATATTTTTTTTAAAAAAATACTATTTTTAATATAATACATAAATTAAAGATGTATACAAGATTTATAAATATATTTATATATGTCTATATTATTGTAAAACTAAAATATAATATTATAAGATTAATTTATGTATGAATATTAATATATCAAATATAAATATTAATGAAATTTAAAAATCTAATGTGTTTTAAGAATACGGCTCCGGATCCGGATATCCAGATCTAAAAATTAAGGTATCCGGATCCGGATTTAGTTTGGACGGATCCAAGATTTCACTATCCGGATATCCTATTTTCGAAGCGGATCCATAGCAGATCTCGGATTGAATCCACATGTCTGATAATAACTCCCAGGCGTACATACGGTACATAATAAACACTAGGTTGACATGGAAATTATCGGAAAACCGGTTTAATAATGGGCCAGACACTAAAGGCCCAGTATATTGGGCCGACATATGAAAGCCTTTTTTAATTAACGTGTATGAGTTGGCACATTCGACAAGAAATAGTAAACAAAACTCATTCCTCTTTCTTCTTCGATTCAATTCTTCTTCATTCCACGAAAAAAAACCCTGAGTGCTCTGCTGCAAACTCCATATTCCTCAGCGAGAAGAAAATCTATAACTCCAAGAGATTGGTCTCACCGATCTCTCTCTCTCTCTATATCTCCTCGCTGGGTACGGTACGAGCTTCTCCATACCTTCATCTCATCGACTCACGATTTGTTGAAAAGTCCTTTAGATTCATATTTTTCGTGTGAAATTAAGAGCCTTTGATGTCTTGATTGGTGATTCCTTGTTTCGATTGATTAGTCTTGTGAGGGGCATCGTTTCTAATTCGATCGCTGAAGTTCTGTGCTTGGACCTTTTGGTGTCTTTTAGGGTTTTTAGTAGCTGAATTACACAAGATGAGATTTTGCGTCTTGGGTTTGTGTTATTACATCTCAAAGATATCAGCTTTGCTGTTTTTTTTTTGTTTTTGTTTTGATTCATCTTAGTTGTTGTGTTCACTAATTGGTTTTGTTCTTCCTCTTTCCCTTTTATTGGCAGGTCTCAATGTCTTGGAGGAGGATTCTCCATAATCACTAGGCTTCTAATCTTCTCAATCTCATGCTCACATTCTCTTCCTTGTCTATGGCGTTTACTCTGATCTCTCAAAAGCTTTGTGTCTTTGGCCCTGTGTTGAATCCTTCTTTCCCTTACTGCATCGCCAATCACTCCTCTGCCTCCCGTTAATTCAGTTACACAACTCTTGCCTCCTTCAGTCTCTACTCTCGTTATTGCTTGTGGTACCTTCTTTAGACATTCCTGTGTGCTGAGTGAGTCTCCTAGTCCTACTTTTGTCTGAAGCTCAGACTTATAATGATCCAAGACCAGCCTCTTGTTGTATTCTCGCTCCGGCGCAACTCTTTCAGACGCCGATCCTCCATAACCAACCTCGACGACAGAGGATGGACTCCGCTCCACGTCAAAGCTCGAAAAGGCGATTTGAAATCAGTCAAGCAGCTGCTCGACCAAGGGTTTGATGTTAACGCTCTAGCGTGGGGACCTAAGTCGAAAGGGGTGAGCCCTCTTCACCTTGCAGCGGAGGGAGGTCACATTGATGTCATGGATCTGCTTCTTGAGCGTGGGGCTAATATTGATGCAAGGACATGGGGCTCCTGCGGGTGGACTCCTCTCCATGCTGCGGCTAAAGAGAGGAAGAGAGAAGCTGTGAAGTTTCTGGTGGAGAATGGTGCGTTCTTACCTGATGATATAAGTGATACTAGGTTTAACCCGCCGGTGCATTACTGTCATGGACTGGAGTGGGCGTATGAGGAGATGAAGAAGCTTAACAGCGAGTCTTCTTCTTCTGGTGGAGACACATCTTCCAGTTCTGAGAACTGAGTCTTTGTTGCTGTCTTTTTTTCTCAGGTCTTGCCGTTGAGAAAATGTCAGAACTCAGCATTATGGTTTGTCAGAGAATATTATGGTTTTGTGTTTGGTTCAAAATTGCTACATGTGAAACTGCTGGTATGCCATGCATAATAAATCTTCTGTATGTGATACTTTTGTTTGTTCTGGATTAAGCAAATATTAGCAAACTGGTTTTCATTTCATCTGAGATAATGTGATTCTTCCAACAGGTTTATTTACACTTGAGCAAATCAATTAATCATGCCTAAAAACAGCACAGACCGGTCGTTGAGATACTGGTTTGAATACGGTTTACGAATCTCAAGGGGAAGATAAGAAAATGGCTTTTATATACCTTCTTTTTTAGATCCGTTTTTTCTCTCTTTCGAACAATGGTTTCTTCTCGCTGTGAGCTACTTGTGATCTGTGTCTTGTCTCTCTTCTTTGTTCTGGCTCACTCCAAGACGCTTAAGCGTGATGGTAAGTCTGCTGTTTCCACCTTCTGGTTTTGTCTTTTATGGATCATTGCTTGGTTTTCTCTATCTCTTTAGATGTGTGAACAATGAATAGATCTGATATCTCAACTGAGTTTATCTGGTTCCTGTTTAGTCATAACCTTATGCTCAGCTTTCCTCAAAAAGTTTTAAATCTGTGTTGATCCTCTGCCGCACAGTGAAAGCTTTGAATGAAATAAAAGCCTCTTTGGGATGGAGAGTGGTGTATTCATGGGTTGGTGATGATCCTTGTGGAGATGGAGACCTTCCTCCTTGGTCTGGTGTCACCTGTTCCACACAAGGTGGCTATAGGGTTGTCACAGAACTGTAAGTTTCACTTTCTTCTTCTGTATCAAACCTGATTTGCTTGAATGAATTATATAACTTAAAATCTGTCTGATTTTACAGAGAAGTTTACGCAGTTTCTATTGTTGGACCTTTCCCCATTGCAGTAACAAACCTTTTGGACTTGACTAGACTGTAAGTTGCTTCCTACCACATCTTCTTATGTGTGACCAATGTTCAAAAAAATCGATAGACGTTAATTAGCCGATTAGGACATTATTGATTAGGAATGCGCCTAAACCGATTTTTAGAACACTGTGTGATATTAGGTAGATTTATGTAACAACTTTGAATATCTATATTTGCAAACGAGATAGGAGGGGCTTGAGATTTACTTAGATTTTGTGTTTTGAGAAGGTTATATTGAAAATGGTTTTTGGTTTTTATTTTATTTTGAAGGGATCTACATAACAACAAGCTGACTGGTCCAATCCCTCCACAGATTGGGAGACTAAAACGGCTCAAAGTACTGTATGTTCCTTGTGCTCTTACAATGATATAGTGTTGTTGATCATCTGTCTTTTTCATTTTACCTTTGTTATGTTCTGAGACTTGAATGTGACATTATTAATCATTTTTACTGTGTTGTAACCATTAGGAACCTGAGGTGGAACAAACTACAAGATGTGATTCCCCCTGAGATTGGGGAGCTGAAGAGGCTAACACATTTGTAAGTACCTCTTGTTTAGCTTCTGATGAGTGTTCACTTTAGTAACCATACTTTCTTTTTAAAAGGTACTTGAGCTTCAATAGCTTCAAAGGAGAGATTCCGAAGGAGTTAGCTGCTCTTCCCGAGCTTCGGTATCTATATCTTCAAGAAAACCGTCTCATTGGTAGAATACCTGCTGAGCTAGGGACGCTTCAGAACCTCCGCCACCTGTAAACACTTCACTTCACATCTTCTACTTTACAGTTTCTACTGAGATTTGGTTTCATTTTGTTCATTCTTACTCTCAGAGACGTTGGTAACAATCACTTGGTGGGAACTATACGTGAGCTTATTCGTTTTGATGGTAGCTTCCCATCTCTTCGCAACCTGTAAGCATTATGCTCTTCACTTCTCTCTTTCCTTTTGATAACACACTAAAAATCTCTGAACCTTTTAGGTACTTGAATAATAACTATTTGAGTGGAGGCATCCCTGCTCAGCTATCTAATCTTACGAGCTTAGAGATTGTGTAAGCACTCTACACTGCACATTAACCGTATTGGGACAACACTAATCTATGTTTACTTCATCTTGTAGGTACCTGTCTTACAACAAGTTAATTGGAAACATTCCTTTTGCCATTTCTCATATTCCTAAGTTGACATTCCTGTAAGTTTGTGTGTGTTGATCTCTCAGATTTGCTTATAATCCAGAAAAAAACATGCATTCTCATGGGATAATTTTGGAACCAGGTATCTTGATCACAACCAGTTTACTGGGAGAATCCCAGACGCATTCTACAAGCATCCATTCCTCAAAGAAATGTGAGTTCTCACCCTATTTTCAAACTATATAGCAAAGTTTCTACTTGGATAAAACAGTGATACTTGGAGTGCAATGATTTGAACAATGTAAATGAGTTTCTGGTGTTGCTTTTGCAGACAAGTACTGACAATAAGAACACATGTTTCTGTTTGCTTCAGGTACATCGAAGGCAACATGTTCAAACAAGGTGCTAACCCAATTGGCACCCACATAGTTCTAGAAGTTTCTGATTCCGATTTTGTCGTGTGATGTGGTAGAAGATACTAGGAGGTTCTAAAAGAACAATGTCTCAGAGCTACCTAGAGATGGTTCCACTTTAGCTTACTTCATTACACTTTTTTGTATGGTTTTGATTCTTTGAAAATTGGAAGAAAACATGACTACAAGTTTTCTTTTATCTTCATATTGTATAGTTAGACACATTTTACTAATCTCTATTGAACTTATTTTTTTATCTATGCAAGTCTTTTTCCATGATCAAAAACCAATTTGCTTTTTTTACAATCACAGTACAGAGAACTTACAATATCTATATATATATATATATATAGATCAATGAATACTCAGCTAGACTAATCTCTTTTCTCATGGTTCGAAGAACTTGTTTGTTTTAGAAAAAAACACTAGCCCTGACTCCGGGTCATGTGGGATTTATATGGGCTTTAATATTATCCAGACCAGCTCAATACTCCATCCGTTTCGTAATACTTGATGTTTTGTAATAGTATACAAAGATTAAGAAAATTACATTTCTCTAGAAAAATATTTTAAAGATATAATTTTAAAATCAGTTAACCGATTATAAAAAAAACTGTGAAATCTAATTGGTTGAACAGTTTCAATAAAGTTAAAGTTAACCTTAAAATCTCAAAACTTCCTTAAAATCTCAAAACTTCACGTAAATTGAAACAAAACAAATCTTCTAAAACATCATCTATATTGAAACGGAGGGAGTATATTTTTTTTGTAGACTTGGCCATCCCAATTGTTTTTTTTTATAATACAACTTCTCTAGGCAGATCCATACTATTTCAATATCCTCGAAATAACTAGAGACGTTAGGGCAGTTCCAACACTAACCTTTTAACAGGTTCTTAGATAAAAAAAAGTAAATTAAAAAAATTAAGATATTTAAGGGATATAAGAAGTAAGTATTTTCTCAAGCATACTATAAGAACTCATCAAACTACTTATTTGCCAGCTATTTTGGTATCACTGGTTTAAATATTTAATAAACATTAATTTTTCATCAAATAAATAATCTGCATTAAAAAAAAACTAATATAAACATGGTTAGAACTTTTTTTAAGACACTTACCGTTAAGGTTGCCCTTAGAACATGTAAAGAGTTTTGTAGACTCCTCAAAAGGAGGCAGAACCGATGAGCTAGAGCTCCACTTTCAAGCAAAAACCTCACCGCATCGGATTGTTCTCAGAACTCTAGAGTCGACATCGTAACCGAGAAGAGAGCACAAAAAAACTGAGCAATTGCGTTATATAAAATTAAGGGATTACTTAACATATTCGTTAAAAAGAGGAATATTCTTCTTTTTTAACTTTAAAAAGAGTAATATTAATAATATGATCAAGTGTGTACCGTTGAGCTTTATGGACGAAGCGGTGGGCTTGCACTATTTTATATGGATGATCCATCAATTACTATTTTGTATGCGGATGAGCACATGATTGATATTGAAACTAAACTTGAAGGACATGCAATCTTTATGACCTTTGTCTATGGTGACCCTGTTGTTGAACATCAGAACCTATTTTGGGAACGATTGTCATGCATGAGTACCAACCGAAGCAAAGCATGGTTTATTATTGGAGACTTTAACGAAATCACTGGAAACTATGAGAACATGAAGGGAAGGCGTCGTTTAGAGAGCTCATTCCTTCCCTTCCGAATCATGTTAGAAAACTGTGGGATGCTCGACTTCCCATATAAAGGGAATTCATTTTCATGGGTGGAAAAAAGACGATCCCGAAAAATTAAATGCAAATTTGATAGAGCAGTGGCAAATGGATAATGACACGATTTATTTACCCAAACTGTTGTGGAATACTTACAACTATGGGTATCAGACCATAGACCAGTCCTAGCAAAAATCCAATCCAAAAAGGAAAAACTTCATATTCGACAAGATATGGATCGGGAAACCAAGATTTAAGGAAGCAATGATCTCGGGATGAGGACAACTTGATGAGATTCCAATTCGGAATTTTCATCAAAAAGTTACCTCATGTCGAAGTAAGATCAATACTTGGAAGAAGCAAAATCCAACAAATTTTGTTCTATTGATAGTAGAACTAAAAAATAAGATAGACTTGCCCCAAAATGATGATTCTTCTATAACAGAAGATTTGGAAGATTTGAGAAGAAGCGTTTAGAGAAGAAAATAACTTTTGGGAAATAAAAAAAAGCAGGGATCAGTGGCATAGAGATGGAGACAGAAACATAAAATTTTATCATGCCATTACAAAGCATCTAAGAGCCCAAAATCGCATCGTCAATATCAAGGATAAGCTTGGGAGGTCGGTAAAGAGTGCAGTCGAAGTAGAAAATGTGGTTGTTCAATACTTTTGGATCTCTTCTCCACCTCTTCACTGTGAGACCTAGATGCCTCACTTCGCTTTATTTCTGGGAAGGTGTCTTCCGCCGACAACAGGCTACTGTTAGCAGAACGAGATGAACATGAGATAAAAAGAGTTCTCTTTGACATTAACCCGGAAAAACCACCCACACCAGATGGCATGACTAGTAAATTATATCAAAAATTCTGGTGTGATAGCGCCAAGACATTATTAGACTTGTGAAAGACTTCTTTGCCACGGGAAGTTTTGACCCACATCTGAACTAGACGAATATATGTATTATCCCCAAGAAGAATAAACCTCGTGAGATGAATCAGTTCAGACATATTAGTCTCTGCAACGTGAGCTACAAGATCATCTCCAAGCTATTATGCAAGAGACTCAAGAGGGTTATTTCGGACTTGATCTCAGAGACATTATCTGTCTTTGTGGCGAAACGTTTGATTACTAATAACATCCGGCTATCACAAGAAAATTTTCACGCCTTGTGAACAAACCAGAGATGTAAGACATAATTTATGGCTATTAATTTAATAGATATGAGCAAAACTTATGACATAGTGGAATGGAGTCACATCAAATTTTAGTAACTAAGAACTAAGAGGACAAAAATTGTAAATAATATTTGGCGCCCGAAGCCTATGCTCTGCGGGCTTTAGCCCAGGGCCGGACCTGCTAATAATAGTAAACTTGATATGAATGAATATATATGGTGTTGAGTCTGTTAACTGAGGTTTTATAGAAATTTATTGAAATGGAAAAGTATGGGATCAACCTTGCATACGTAAAACAAAAGGAGATTTCCCAATCAATTAGTATCATGTGTAGATACTCTGTTGGATAGTGCCCAACGAAGTTCTCGCATTTAATTATTGACACCAAACCTTAACGCTCCACTGAGTTTATCATCAGTTCATAGTCTCTCCTCTCTTTTTTTTTCTTGTAACATTCAAAGTCTCTTCTCTTCACATCAAGTATTTAAAAAATTCCAAATAAGAAGAGAGAATATAGTAAAATGCGAATGGTCCTGGCCATGGCCACCACATAGAGCAGTTGCTACCCTTACCAATGGAGAAATAAACCAATGAACACTCCTGACTGAATATATAAGACCACAACTAGATGCTTTCAATAAAAAAACGGATACATAAAGCGAGTTTCTCAGTTTTCACAATATGAATCTTGTAACCAAAATCTACTCCTGCGTTTCAAAAATTGAGGTTTGTTATACTTCACAGGCAAGACCGTTTCTAGTCTTGAGACCAAACAGATTCTTCAGCAAATCCGCAGAGTTTGGAGGAATCTTGACTCGTCTTGGAGCCATGAAGTTGACAATCTTCTCATGAACATTATACCTGTTTCGTTTTAACACAGCAATGCATTCAGACAAAAATGTAAACTCAAAATTGTGCTAATGAATCCAATACAGAGAGATGAAAATGCTTTTTTTGCATTTACCTGATCTTTCTGCTCTTAGATGCACGACGATCCACAATCTTCCTCTTTTTTGTCTGAAACTTCTTCATTGCATAGAAAGCCGCCTCTGCGAATGTCAATATTGAGATTTTCAGACAACCAAAAAGACTTGGTTTCATACACAACGGTTCTTGTGATGTTTTTATTGTGACTAAACCTGATGAAGCTGGATCAATGGTCTCAAAGAACTCCTTCAGCAGCTGCTGATAGAACTCAGCATCTTCCACAAGCTCAGGGTCTCCTTCAACTTGTTTTTCCTAAATACATGTCAGAGAATAAGTATAGAAGATAATCATAACGACTGATAATATGATTTGGCTAGAGAAAACAGTGACAACTACCTCTTGATTTGGTTCCATGGCCTCCACAGGTACCTGTATAGATGCAAACTGAAAAGATCAGAAAACAAACTAAAGAGAAGCTGATGTATTAATTTTATTATTTAGAAGGCAAAAACTTACAGTTCCAAAGACAGCAACAGTAGATCTTGATTGTTGCATTTGTTTAATCATTCTACTCGGATCCCTCATGTAAGAAGCAACCTGTTCACTAACGTTCTGGTTAAAGGCATGGAGCTTTCCTTTAATAGCAGCTGCACCAGTTGTGACTTGTGTTCTTCTCTGCCAATTGTCCACAGCCTTGTTTCGGAACACACACATTCTACCACATTGCCAAAAAAAGACCAGTTTTGTGTTAACAATGAAAACATAAAACGTGTAATAAAGACAATCATGTCTTTACCTATTTTGCATGTCAGATATTTGGTGCCATTCATCATCGCTATCTTCTGCATCTGATGTATTGGATTCTGAACGAGTTAAAGCAGCTTTACCATCTGCTTGTTGATCAACGGAAGGGTTCTTCCCAAACAAAGCCTGAGTAAACAAAGGAGACAGAGAGACAAACACACTCAGAGATGCCAAGCGTATACAGTTAATGAAGAAGAATCTCTGCATACATACCCCTTGCAACTCCAAGAGGGAATCTATTGTCTTCTTAGATGAAGCAATTAGCTCAGCATATGCTGTTGAGACCTTCTCATCTTCAGAACAAAAAGAGGATTTCACATGCTCCTGGAAAAATCATTTCATTATGGCATAAGACACAAACAAGGATGAACAGAAGAACGAGGAGAAGAGAGAGAAGACAGCTTACATGTGGCAATCTGTTTGAAGTACTAAATGGTTTCTGAAGTAAGAATCTGATCTCCAGAGTTTTGTCCCAAAGAGCCTTTACATAGAGCACAAAAGAGAATCGTCAAATGCAGTCGCAAACATCTGCAATTACATGCATTTAGTAGATCAATGTCATACCTTCTGGTTCTTCACTGCTTGACCTTTAGCAAGGTCTTCGTTCTTATCACGCTTCAGGTTCTTCAATATATCCCTAAACCACCACAAGAAGAAGCATATTAATAAATAAACCTACTTGCCACTTCTAATGCAGCCAACACTCTTTTGTTTATGATAACTAAGCCAAAGTAAAACACTTAGAGACTTCAATAAGGCTCTCTCTAGACACAATACAGAGGAACACTTACTGTTCTTGAGAGCGAAGCTCCTGGTACTCTTTTTCAAGCTCTTCCATTGCCGCGTCTTTATTGTCATCATCATCATCATCATCATCTCCTTCATCACCACTCTCTTCATCATTATCATCATCAAGTTCATCGCTTTCTTCATCCACATCATCTTCCTCGCTATCTTCTCCTTCGTCACTCCCTCCCTCATCATCCATGCTATGATCTTCACTATCATCTATTCCATCAGATAAGTCACCATCTTCGCTCTCTCTTTCCACCTATAATAGCAGCCATCTAAATGGACTTTTAACCAGACAAAAAGCAAGAAAAACAAAAAAAAATTACCTCTTGGTCGCTTATCTCTTCTGAATCACTTTCATAAAGTCTCGCTCTTTTGGAACTCTTTGATCCCCCATCCATTATAAAGACTCCTAATGCTACAAATAAACGAAAAAAAAAACTACGTCAAAGTGAATGAGCAGAATCTATTTACACAGACGCAAAAGATTAAACATAAGCTTAGAATAAGAAACGTGACGAATACGGAAACAAGACAGTGAACAACCCCAAGAAAACTAACCTGAAATCGTCGACTTCGAAGCTGTCCACGAGCAGAGCAGAGGAAGAAGAAGAAGCCCTAGAGATTTTACTTTACCCGACGAACCGGTCGGTTCATTAAAAAGTCGGTTTTTGCATTTTAATTACGGTTTGATAGGACTCGACTCGACCATCGAACCGGTCGGTCTGACCTTAAATTCATAACATTTAATCACAATCGGAACCCATGCTAATTTCCCTGCTTAATTCTTTATTAATTTCTTCTGTGGCAAAAAAAAAAAAAAAAAACTGTTTATTAATTTCTTTTGAGCAAACATTATTTACTTCTCTCTTACTAACCTCTTAAGCCTTTTCTTTTAACTCACGTTTTCTAGATTCTACTCTGAAGCTTTTTAACCTATAAAGAGTATAATTTACCTTTTCGTGTTCTCTCCATTAGAGGAAAATTAGATAAAATTCAATGTTATATTACAGGGCTTTTGCTTTAATTTCTAGTAAAGAGACTAGTGATTGAGACCACTCACCTGCCTTTTTATTGTAAACTTGATCATTAGCATAATATGTCACTGTATTATTAAGATTCTTCAATTCAAAGAAAACAAAACAAAACAAAACTTCTCTTGCTTTGTCTGTTTCAAGAGAACTGTAACTACTTTTATCTTTGTAATGAAATATTGTGTGCTTAAACTAATATATACTCGAAAACAAAGACACTTCTTCTTAATGTGAATCTGGTCAACATCTTCATTAGTTTAAGCGAGTAATAAAAGCATTGTTTAAAGATATTATGATATACATATTATGTCGGCAATGAAATTCTACTATAGGATTAACCAAATGTAAATTCCAATATTGGCATTGATAGTTTCTGGTATGTGACTTTACATTGATGCCAAAATAATCAAAAGAGAAAAAAATGTAACGACTAAAATAAACTCTTTGGTCCTTTGATGCATATCTTAGTGTTATCTGATTCACATATTTGGATCTTGATCGAGTACTCATCATCTCCACCGATCTTTTGTTCCTCCTCGTTCTCGACGCAGCTTTGGTAAAAAAAGAAGTTGACTACTGTGTCAAGAACCAAGAAGAGAGCGTACAAGTAAGCTATCAACGTTCCTTCAATAGCTATCCAAGCCACATCTCTATCTCCTTTGTAAAATGATCTCATTACTCTGTACCGAAACAAGGCTTCCACTCCAGCTAAGCCGAGGTTAGTAGGCAGAGCAAGAGCCAATGCTGTTGATGTTCTTCCGTGAAGCAGAAGACACGCCTTGAGAAGTGTTGTGTATCCTCCTGAGGACGAGGAAGGCGATGAAACCAAGGCTAAGTTGGAGATGACAAATGCGTTTGCGAGGATGATTGAGTAGATAAGAGCTGAGGACAAGGAGAAGAGAGTGTAGAAGTTTCTTGAAGAGAATCCCAAGGAGTCTAGGATGGTGGATGCTAAGAAGAACAGAGCGAAAGCAGAGGCGTTTGCTGAGAGGAGGAAGAAAGAGTTACAAATGCAAGTTTTGAGAATGCGGAAGTAGTAAACAGAAGAGTCATGATTGTTTGAAAGAAGTTTGATGATGTAAGCTTTGGAGAAGAGGAGGAAAGTGAGGGAGAAAGGGAGAGTGAGTAAAGAGGAAGAGAGGGTTTGTGAGAGTTTAAGGCTTAAGATGTTGAAGAATCCAAGAGAAGAAGAGAAGCCAGCACCGCGGAAGAGAGTGTTCAGCTTCATGTGAATGGAGGAAGATGAGGAAGAGAAGAAGGGCTGAGAGAGGAAGAGAGCGGTGGAGAAAGGGAGAGCAACGGCGGCTGCGGTGGTGGCACGGTGGTAGTGTTGTAGGAATGTGTGGATTGATCTTCTCATGATCTTGCTTGGATCTTCCATTGTCTTCTTCATTATAGTTATTGTTATTTTTCTTTTGAAGAAGTGTGTTTCTTGAATGATCCACCAATTCTTGAAAGAGGTTTCTCAAATGTCATCACTATATATAATAGATATGTAATGCTTTACATGTACATTTTATAAACTTTTTTGCTAAATTAATTGTGGGTTGGGTGTTAGAGAAGGGAATAGATAGGCCAACCGATTTTGCCTGATTATGAGGAGTTGTCTAGGCAAATTAAAATAAAATAAATATTTCTTTTTCTTGTAAAAATAAAAATAAAATTAAAAAGAGCAATGGTTTTTGCATGGGAATGATCTTTCTTGTGAGTAGAATAGAATGATAAATAACGTTTCCTTGTTAGTTTTAATTTGGTAAAGTGTAGATTTTGTTTCTTAGGTTAATCGATAGGAGAATTTAATCTAATTTTGGGTTTGGTTTTGATACATATTTCTTGAAAAGTCCTTTGTTTGTGTGTTATGCTTAGCAGCTTAGGCTGTAACTGGATTTGGATGCTTACAATACACTCCTCCAATGCATAAAAATACATATGTGTGTGTTGAATATTAAATATTAAATTGTGGGAGAGTGAGAGTCTATGTATTAGTATTCAATTGAAAGCTTAATGATTATAGGTTTGAGGAAACTGGAAGTCTTCGCTTTCAAGAAACTGAATCATGATAAGAACTTAAAAGAGTAAAGTAAAATTTTAAATAACTAAATTTAAATTGAAAAAATGGTGCTCGTTTTATGCTTTTCTCATAATGTGAACTGCTTAGAATGATTTTGAGTGAGAAATTTCCAAACTTTTAGAATTTGTCTTGAGGCGACTTCATCATCATATGCATGTTACCAAACCTATTAAGTTTAGCATTAGTTAAAAGTAAGGATGTTAACAAATCGACTAGCCTATATAATCTATATTATTAAAAGAGAAGTACCCATTTGAAAATGTTCTTACTTCATTAATTAAACTTCTTTTTTCTTGCTTGTCTTTTTCAGTTGCATTTATGAAATATCCTAAAATAAATAAAACTGCCTAATTTATCACTTGTCTTTTCAGTTACATTAATGAAATATGCTTAAATGAATTTAAACTTCCTATTTTATTGTTTGTCTTTTTCAGTTACCTTAATGAAATATCCTTAAATAAATTTGGACATAATGTCATTTAATCAACCAAAAAAACTCATGAGTTATCCTTACGTGCATAATTTTAATAA
>NC_027756.1:4406241-4442637 GCF_000695525.1 Brassica oleracea var. oleracea
TTATATTTTTTATTATTTAATTATAATATTTTCATTTTATATTTGAAAGAGAAATGAATTTTCTTTCAAACAATATTTTTGTAAATGTATTTTTTAAAAAATAATCAACTAAAATTGTTATTATCATTGAATATCATTATTTTTGACATAATTTGAGTTTTCGTTTACATCAAAACTTATCATATTTTAGGATAATTTTAATTTAAAATGTAATTTTCATATTTTGAAACAAATTCTAAAAATATTTTTTTAAATATTTTGTTATAATTGTTAAAAAAATATTGAGTTGCATTTCAAATAAAAAGGTAAAGATATTAAAAATATTCTAATTAAAATATGTAAAATTTAATATAGTTTTAAGGAAATGGCCAAAATAAAAAAATTCACATAAGATAATCATGATTTTTGTTAACTGGGCGGATCGTTATTTATATGATATCGCACACGAAATAAAAATTTCTGTTTTTAAAATTATCTAATTAACTCTATACTCATTTTTTTATATTTTTTATATGATATCACACATTCGTAAAAAAATAGATAGTTTAAGATGCAAAAAAAAAATATTTACTTAATGAATATAATATGAGCAAATATTACAAATACATCATTTAATAAAATAAATAATTAAAAATTGAAAATTCATATCCGCGCTGGCGCGCGGATCAGGGTCTAGTTTTATCTATTATTACAAAGATTAACGACAACTAATTAACTTCCCTTTGAACATATGTACTAAATTAACAATTGTGTTCTTGTAACAAATGCAATAATATGAAGTATTGTCTTATTAATTAAGCTAATAGTTTTATTTTAGAATAATCAATAAATAGAATTTTCTTATAAGTGAGAAGTTATCAAATTTGTCCAACCTCTATCATGTATCTGGTGGTTAGGGAGTTATCCGTTTGCTTGTCTCAAATTTATTACTCCCTCTGTTTTCTAATATAAGTCGTTTTAGAATTGTGCACATAGATTAAAAAAATCATTAATTTTTTATATTTTCTAAACAAAAACATCATTAATTATTTACTTAACCACAAATCAACCAATAATAAAATAGAAGGTCTATTATCAATGGTCATATAACATTAAGTGTTAATAAATTTTACATAGAAAACTGAAAACGTCATATAATTTAGAACATAAAAATTTCTCTAAAACGACTTATATTAAAAACGGAAGGAGTATTTTCTTGGTATATAATTTTACATCCTGTCGTTTCTTATTATCATATTATGGGGAATATCCACTATTAGTATTTTTAATTAATGGCAAATAGTAATGATTTAGGCGTGATCCATCATTATTAAGTTTCATTAGAAAACAATAACTAAACGAAAAAAAATCTGATGCCAAAAAAAAAACGAAAAAATCTCTTGGAATATTGCAAATTATTTATTTCATATCTATAAATAGTTTAAGTAAATATTAAATGTTACAGTTATTGCTCTCAGTTACTTTAAATATGGTAAAATTAAACAAAAAGTTGTGTGGTGTTGGTATTGATGGGTTCAGTACAATTGAACATGCATTTAACAACATTACAAATTATGGTTAGGTTAATAACCAATATGAACCCTTATCGTTGACATGCATCTTCTTTTGTTATTTTGTCAACACATGTATCTTTCTTACACTACCGAGAACTAGAATGGACAATATGCTACTACCGATCTAGAGTCAACGTTCCTCACAGTCACATCTTTGCTATTTATTTGTTCGATTTATTTGCAACATTTTGAACTGGAATTATATACTTGAGTTTAAGCTCTCTCTTTTTTTAATAACGAGAATATTCAAGATTTATATTTTATAGTACTTTTAAATCGAATTCACAACCCAACTAATTAGACATTTATTGTGAGATTAGATATATTTATTATATTTAGAATCTGTTAAGATATGTATTTCATATTGTTTATACATCGCCATCATCATTATAATTTGTAGAACAAATAACTCGTCAATCATTGTGTAAGTGTGATTTTGAATAGTGTTGGTTTACAACAATCCAAAACATAGTGACATCTAATCTACCTAATCAATTATACATTTGTGTATATATCATCACATGTCGGTTTTTCTTCTTGTAACTCAAAATTGTGTGAAATCATATTAAGATCATAGGAAAAGATTGGTTAGAAAATTGGATGATCATTGTCTAACCCAGGTTCGAATTCTCCTCCCTGCAGATAAAAAAAGTAAATACTTTTCTTTTTCAAAAAAAAAAAGAAAAGAAAATATAACCATAACTACAACAATCTTTCCCTTTTCCAAGAGATCGTTCTTTGTTTCAAAGAATTTATAATCGAATCGTCTTAGAGACTATTAAGCAAAGTTAATATATAGTTTAACTCTAATTATGTATTTTTAATTAGTCCTTGTAAACACGAGTACTTAATTAGTTATATAACTCGAATGATAACAAATATAAAAGAGAAAATCATGTGCAACTATACGGCTGGATTATTTACTTGTGATCTGTAAAGCTGTGGCCAAGAAATAAAACTATATGCATATGGCTCATTGTATGATTACATCTTAGAGTTTATCCAAATTTAAGTTGACTTAGAAATATACTATAAGACAAATATTTCGTAGTTCAATATAGGTAATAGCTATAGTTGAAATAATTATTGAACTATAAGAGACAAACAAACACTACTTTACAAAAAGAAATACTGCATGGTTGGCACATTATATATACATATACGTTCCACTTCTGCAACTATTTTATGCCTAGACATGGGACAGTCGGACAAGTCCTTAGACGGGAAGATGATTCTCTTCAAATGTGTATTAGGCAAACGAATCTTTAGCTTCATACTCTTACTATGTTGGGCTTAAGTTTGGGTCAACCCCGTAACCCAACCCTTACCATCAGTATGGGCTCATACGATATCCATATTATTTCAGTTGACTACTGTCTAAATTTATGTTTAGCGTTGTGACGTAATGGTTAGGACAATTTTTTTTTTAAAAAAGAGTAAACATATAATTAATTATTTAAAAGAGTAATCATACTTGTACATAGTTAAATACCATAGTGGAGTTATCACGAAATTAGTTTAATCTTTGTGACACGGAAACATGACGAATGTATTGTTAGCCTTTTCGGTATCAGAGCAATAACTCATGTTTTTCAAAGCGTGTAACTAGGGGTGAGCGTTAGGATACCCATTTAGATTTTGGATTCGGTTCAGATCTATTCGGGTTTTGGGTTCGCTTCGGATCTTTGCGAGTTCGGTTCGAGTTCGGATAACCCATTTAAATTATTTTAAAAATTTTAATATTCATTATATCCTTAAAATTTCACAAAACTATAAAACAAAATAATATATTACATATAAATTTGTATAATATATGTCAAAATACCTAGAATTAACATATAAATTGGTTTGATTTGAATATTTGGATAGAAAATCAATAGATATTTCAAGTATTTTGTTGTTTTTAATATATTTTAGACATTTACTTTTGACTATTTATGTATATTTTCATGTATTTTAGACAACTTAAAAATATCTTATATATTTTGGATGTTTTTAATATATATTAAATCTAAAAATAAGTAATATATTTCGGTATATAAATCTATTTCGGTTACATTCGGATACCCAAGATATTTCGGTTCGGGTCGGGTTCGGTTTCGGTTCTTTAGATACCAAAATTTTGAACCTGTTCTGATATTTAATCAATTTCGGTTCGAGTTTGGTACTACTTTTTCGAATCGGGTTCGGTTCGGTTCTTCGGATCCTGGTTCTTTTGCCAAGCTCTATCTGTAACAATTCCAATATACATTTTCAGCTCTCCAGCGTCCACCATGAAATGTGAAACATAATATTCTCCCTGCAAACATATAAACTACTATTTTTGCTCAACTAAAGTTTACATAGTGTTTAGGCTGTAACTGGTAATTAGTAAAAAGAATAGTTGGGATGAAAAGATAATTACTAATAAAATTTGATAGAAATGAAATTAATATTTTATTATTTCACCACTTTTCAACCTCAAATGATTATTTAAATTAAATATTATATTTCATTCAATGATATAAAATAATATGAAATAAAATACTTTGTCATATAACTAATGAATATTACTAACAATATAATAATATAAAAGAAATAAATACTAATGAATATTCATTCAGTGATTTTATTCCATGAGAGTATATCCCAGTTTCACCTTGTATAAAACGATAAGAATATAACAGAAAAGAGCTAAACATGGCTTTCACTAATTTAAAACAAAAAGGTATGCAGTTGCACACTCTGAAAATATTTTCAAAGTTATCAATCTGAAAGATAAGAGTTACTAATTTTTTTTTTAGCTTTAAATTTATTTATTTTTAACTGCTGCCTACCAATTTGATTGTAATAGTAAACTCAAGAAGACTTAGAGCATATGCATTGGTGTACTTGTATTAGGAGTCCTTAGGAGTTAAAAAATATTATTTTTTAACTTTTGAATAGTTAAAGATTATTGTCTTAATCTTACGTCCAATAGTGTTATCCAATCAGAAGTCCTTAGGAATAAAATAATAATATGGCAGTCGTCGTCGTCTACGTTCTGACATGTGAAATACCTTCTCCCTGGATCTCTCGGTGTGTAAGATGTTGCGACTACAGGGTCACCACCACAGTAACATGTCTTCGGGATTCCTTCTTCGACATCAGGTTGAGGAACGTACTGAACAGGGACTTGAAGGTTCAACCTACTCTGAGCTTCATCGGCATACACATCTGCTTCTTCTTGAAGAAGCCAAGTTAAACTCACTTCTGAAGACGACGGTTGGCTATAGCTATAATCTTGGCCCATGATTCCGTAACCTGAGAGAATAAGATGGAAATTAAACATCAATACTAAATCAATCGAAGGAAAACAAAATCGTATTCAAAGCCTAATCAATTCGAATCGTCATCCCCAAATCATTCGAAACCCTAACTTCAATCGAAATATCCCCAAATCGATTTAAAACTGAAAAGAAACCCTAAATCTCGAGGAGAACAACATCCGACCAAAACAAATCCATAAACGAACGATAGGAGGCTTCGATTTACCTTCGATATCACCAAGTCGTCTGTCGCCTCTTCGATCGCCCGGAGCTTTTTTTTTTTTAATCTCCTTCGCGTTTAATTTTTTTTTCCCTGAACCAAATTCATCCCGACATCGAACCGGGGAAGGGATGACACGTCGGTAAGGATTCAATCCTTCCAGCCTTCTAATTAAGTTACGGTCCTTAATAAACCGTACTTAATTAAATTTTTTTAATTCTATTTTTCCTAAAACCGCGAGCTAAGGACTCAATAAACCGACCGTTGCGGTTGGTCTTATCCACCCACCCACACACACAATCACAAAAAAAATGCTTTTGACTTAAAACTTCTTTAAATTAACAAGAAAATAATTACATAATACATACTTCAACGCACGTTATACTACCACTTACGTGCGTCCAACGAAACAAAAAAAGAAAACATTACAAATTTTAAATAAATTATTCAACTTCATGCTAAACCTCACATTGTCTCTCCTCCACCATCTCCACCACCACCACCGTCAACACCCTCTCCGGAAACAATGGGGGAAGAACATTACCGTCATCTCCTCCTCCTCCTCCTCATTGTTTCCCTCTTCTTCATCAAAACCCATTCCTCCTTCACTCCTTCCGACAACTACCTCATCAACTGCGGCTCCTCCGCCGAGACAAAACTCCCCGACGGTCGGACTTTCAAATCCGACCAACAGTCTGTCTCCTTCCTACAAACAGAAGAAGACATCAAAACCTCCGTCGACACCATCCCCTCCTCCTCCGACACCCTCCCTTTATACCTAACCGCCCGTATCTTCCCCGGAAAAGCAACTTACTCCTTCTACATCTCCCGCCCCGGCCGCCACTGGATCCGCCTCCATTTCTACCCTCTCCCTCACCCTCTCTACAACCTCACAGACTCCGTCTTCTCCGTCACCACCGACACAACCGTTCTCTTACACGACTTCTCCGCCACAAACCCTTCCTCCGTCGTGTTCAAAGAGTACCTCGTCTACGCCTCGGAGAAGCTCTCTTTGTATTTCAAACCACATAAAGGCTCCATCGCTTTCATCAACGCCGTGGAGATCGTCTCCGTCCCCGACGAGCTTGTCCCTGACTCTGCCTCCTCTGTTCCGCAATCTCCTGACTTCAAGGGCCTAAGCAGCTTCTCTCTCCAAGTCTCTCACCGGTTAAACATCGGAGGAGACTTGGTCTCCTCCAAGATCGACCCTCTCTCTCGCACGTGGCTCTCTGACAAACCCTACAACTCGTTCCCCGAAGGCTCTCGAAACGTCACCGTCGATCCCAAGACGATAACTTACCCTGAAGGGGGAGCCACGGAGCTCATCGCTCCTAATCCGGTTTACGCATCGGCCATGGAGATGGCCGATGCGCAAACCAGCGAGCCTAACTTCAACCTCTCGTGGAGCGCGAGCGTTGACTCTGGTCATGATTATTTCATCAGGCTTCACTTTTGTGACATTGTGAGCAAGTCTCTTAACGAACTCGTCTTCAATGTTTTCATCAACAAGTTCATCGCGATCTCCGGACTCGATCTTTCGACCAAGACCAACGCTCTAGGGACAGCTTATTATGCGGACTTCGTGCTCAACGCGTCCGCTATCACCAATGGGTCCATCCTGGTTCAGGTCGGTCCGACGCCTAACCTACAATCAGGTAAACAAAACACAGTTCAGTGAAACATTGGTCTTGGCCAGCTAAATTATAACAGTTTTTTAGTAAATGTTTATAGTCTCTAAAATCTCAGATCCGGCCTTGCAGGTAAACCGAATGCGATTCTCAACGGTTTAGAGATCATGAAGCTGAACAACGCAGCCGGGAGTTTAGACGGGCTTTTCGGGGTCGATGGGAAGTACAGAGGACCGAGTATTGGGATGTCGTCTAAGAAGCTAGCCATTGCGGGTATCGGGTTCGTCATGGGCCTAACCGCTTTCTTCGGGGTTGTTGTCTTGCTTGTTAGATGGCAGAGACGTCCTAAAGACTGGCAAAAACAGAACAGTTTCTCCTCGTGGTTGCTTCCTTTGCACGCAGGACACTCGAGTTACATGTCGAGCAAGGGCGGGTCAACTACATCGAGGAAAATGAGTATCTTCGGGTCGAAGAAAAGCAAAAGCAACGGGTTCTCTAGCTTCTTCTCAAACCAGGGTTTAGGTCGTTACTTCCCCTTCACGGAACTGCAAACCGCGACGCAGAACTTCGATGAGAAGTCTGTGATCGGTGTTGGAGGATTCGGTAAAGTGTATATCGGAGAGATCGACGGTGGGACGCAAGTGGCTATCAAAAGAGGGAACCAGAGCTCAGAGCAAGGGATCAACGAGTTTCAGACAGAGATTCAGATGCTGTCCAAACTCAGACACAGACATTTGGTTTCACTTATAGGTTTCTGCGATGAAAATAAAGAGATGATTCTTGTCTACGAGTACATGTCAAACGGTCCTCTACGTGATCATTTATACGGCTCTAAAGAAAACGACCCTAACCCTATACCTACCTTGTCGTGGAAGCAACGTCTAGAGATCTGCATTGGCTCAGCGCGTGGACTCCATTATCTCCACACGGGTGCAGCGCAGGGGATCATCCACCGTGACGTCAAAACCACCAACATTCTCTTGGACGAGAACCTTGTCGCTAAAGTCTCAGACTTTGGACTTTCCAAAGATGCCCCTATGGAGCAAGGGCATGTAAGTACAGCAGTGAAGGGTAGTTTCGGGTATTTAGATCCTGAGTACTTCAGAAGACAGCAGCTCACTGACAAGTCAGATGTTTACTCGTTCGGTGTGGTCTTATTCGAGGTTCTATGTGCAAGGCCTGTGATAAACCCACAGTTACCTAGAGAGCAAGTTAACCTAGCAGAGTATGCTATGAACTTGCATAGGAAAGGCAAGTTGGAGACAATCATTGACCCTAAGATTGTCGGAACGATTAGTAAAGGTTCCTTGAGGAAGTTTGTGGAGGCTGCAGAGAAGTGTTTGGCTGAGTATGGTGTTGATAGGCCTGGAATGGGAGATGTGTTGTGGAATCTTGAGTATGCTTTGCAGCTTCAAGAAGCTTCAGCTCAAGTTGATTTGTCTGAAGATAAGACTACTATGAATATTCAGATGGAGTTTTCCGGCGAGGAGATGCAATCTCCGCCGCATCCTTTGCTGTGACATCGCCGGTTTTTTAAGTGTGATTCTTTGTTTGTTTGTTTAGCTTGGCTTTCATAAAGATGTAGGATTCAAGAAAGCCTTTGGTTTGATTGTTTTTTTTTTCTTTCTTAATTGCAGTTTCAGTTTATTTCTTTCCTTTGATTTTAAGGAAATGAGACATTTTAAAAATTTGTGATTTTTCTTTAAAAGACATGGGGTTGTCTTGTAGATTATGTTGTGTATAATTTTATTTCATCTTTTTTATAAGTTTCTTTGTATTTGTTTGTGAGTTTTGACAATATTCTGCGTTGTGTTTTAGCATATATCTGATCTTGATATGCAAGTGATAGAACTATACAATAAGTGCACTGTTGCTACTTAATTGCTAGTCTCTCTTGTGAAGCACTGTTTTTATGTTTTATATAATTTGATGTATGATCAGTGCATATGACTGGATAATCTCTTTTGGGAGGCATTGTTTTGCTATATGATTACACAAACTCTAGAGAATAAATACATTTTGCATCAATAATTCTGATTTTACGTAAGAGCAATTTTTCATTATCTTGTTCATTCAAAACCGATCGAGAATCCTAACCGGAAAATGGATTACTAAATACTATTTTTCTTACATGAAAAACCGAAGTTCCCATGTCTTCTTGTAAGCATTCGCGTACTTGAATCGCATGTACTGTTGAATAATTAAAAACGTAATGAAAGTTGGACCGGGACAAGAGGTGTCTTGCTACGAATAAATTTGATGTATATATTTTTATGTCTCATTGGTCAACCTGTGCGAACCAGATTCGCCTGTCAATCGTGAATACAAATATATTAGCTCGTCGGTTACTTACTATAAAAGTTTTTTGTTTGTTTTTATAAAAGTCTAGCCTACTTATAAATTACCTTTATCATTATGACAACTAAATTATTTGTTTCCTCAACCACTGATTAGATTACTATTTCTTTACATTATCTACTAGTATGATTCACGAATATCACATTCATTAATAAAATCCGCAACAGGTGAAACGCTGATATATGCTTGCATAAGAACAAGAAAACATGTACGTTTATAACTAGTTCTGGTTTTTTTTTTTTTTTTTTTTGTAACAAACTAGTTCTGGCTTCCAAAACCATTTTAACGTATTGAATAAAATAACGAAAGTCTTTTATATTCCTAAGTTTCCTCTCGGATATTGTCAATATTTTTTTGTGGTGTAATGATGGATGCAACCTAATTTTGTTATGTTTTTAAGTATCTCAAATAGTCAAATCCTTTATCAAACCTATAAACTTCGAGATAGAGAGATCAGAAGCTCATAAAATTTTCGAAAAGTCTAAAAGGATACGTTATATACTTATACCATCTTGATTGCAAAATCCAACTCACACCCATTTGTAAAATTGTCTCTTTACAAAACTTACTGAATTACAAAGTGTTAAAATCATCTACATATAGCATGATAGAAATGGCATACTTCAAATATGAACGTTTTAATTATCTACATATAGCATGACAGAAGTGAGTCATACTTCAAATATGAATGTCTAACTCATCTATCGTAACGCCCCGACCGCTCACGGCTATGGGTCGCCCTCGTCCGCTCTTTTGACCAGTGGGCCCTAACCCGTTCCAGCGATCGGTCCGTTAATTTTTTCAAGACTCGAAATCATTGTTTACAGAAACTGCAATCACCCCCCGACCTTTTTCCGTGCTTTGGCCTCACTCGCACGCTATCGCGAATCACTTCCCGATAGGTACACTACTCCAGCTCAAGCACGCTTAACTCTGGAGTTCTTTCAGGAAGTGCTCCGGAAAAGGTAAGTCAACTTCGGTGACATAGGTAGCCAAATCAATTCTCTTAAGTCATTTCACATATCACAACTCGGGATATTACAATTCACCCCCTCTCAAAGAACGCAACGTCTTCGTTGCGGCCCACGACAGGTCTCAAGATGCCTCTCAGGTCAGAACTGAGATGACTAACCAGCTCTGATACCACTTGTAACTCTGATACCACTTGTAACGCTCCGACCGCCCACGGCTAATGGGCTGCCCTCGCCCGCTCTCTCGGCCCCTGGGCCCCATCCCGTTCCAGCGATCGGTCCGTTAATTTTTCCAAGGCTCGAAATCATTGTTTACTGATCCTGCAATCACCCCCGACCTTTTCCCGTGCTTTGGACTGACTCGCACGCTATCGCGAATCACTTTCCGATAGGTCACCCATCCTTCCACAACTCCAACTAAAGCACACTTAACTCTGTAATTCTTTTAGGATGTGCTCCGGAAAAGGTAACTCCACTTTGGTGACATAGGTAGCCAAATCAATTCTGTTAAGCCTTTTCACATATCACAACTCGGGATGTTACAATTCACCCCCTCTCAAAGAACGCAACGTCCTCGTTGCGGCCCACGACAAGTCTCAAGACGCCTCTCAGGTCAGAACTGAGATGGCTAACCAGCTCTGATACCACTTGTAACGCCCCGACCGCCCACGGCTAATGGGCCGCCCTCGTTCGCTCTCTCGGCCCGTGGGCTCCATCCCGTTCCAGCGATCGGTCCGTTAATTTTTCCAAGGCTCGAAATCATTGTTTACTGACACTGCAATCACCCCCCGACATTTTTCCGTGCTTTGGCCTCACTCGCACGCTATCGCGAATCACTTCCCGATAGGTCACCCATCCTTCCACTACTCCAGCTCAAGCACGCTTAACTCTGGAGTTCTTTTAGGATGTGTTCCGGAAAAGGTAAGTCAACTTTAGTGACATAAATATCCAAATCAATTTTCTTAAGCTTTTTTACATATCAGAACTCGGGATGTTACATCTATATCTAGCATGCAGCTCTCTCGGCCCGTGGGCCCCATCCCGTTCCAGCGATCAGTCCGTTAATTTTTCCAAGGCTCGAAATCATTGTTTACTGACCCTGCAATCACCCCCCGACATTTTTCCGTGTTTTGGCCTCACTTGCACGCTATCGCGAATCACTTTCCGATAGGCCACCCATTCTTCCACTACTCCTGTTCAAGCACGCTTAACTCTGGAGTTCTTTTAGGATGTGTTCCGGAAAAGGTAAGTCAACTTTAGTGACATAAATATCCAAATCAATTTTCTTAAGCTTTTTTACATATCAGAACTCGGGATGTTACATCTATATCTAGCATGATAGAAGTGGCATGTACGCACTTCAAATTTGAATGTCTAAATCATCTACATGTCACATATACTTCAAATATGAATGCGTTTCATCCAATTTATTCTTAGGAGTACGTGTTACGAGATGTGTGATAAAATCATTTGTCTGAGTTATATATTCCAGATTTAGAAAAAGAGAAAAAAATACTGAATAAAAATTTATATAAAATAGTATGGACTTTTATGTATTTTTATTTTATTTTTGAAAAAACAAGCGGAAATGGGAAACCATCCTAATGTTTGGCATTTAGTTTGGTCACAGATATTTATTTTTCCCCAAAAAAATTTCTCTATATAATACTAATTGATTTTGATATGGAGATGCATCTTATCTGCAATATCCACCATCAAAAATATCTTTAAAGATATTTCTCAGAAAGTGACGTGGCATTTTCTCTATCTCTACCAAACTATCCACACTACCTTTTCCTCTGCACTTTTCCGTGCCACGCCATCTCATTCGCCTAAAAAATATCTTCCCAGCGCACTCTCCGAGTAGCTTCCAATCTCCACCGTCCATTTTAACATCTCTTTCAACGCCTCAGATCACCACCGTCCCTTTCCCCTTCTCGCGTCTCATTAATTTCACCACTGACATACAAAACAAAGAAGTCTTTCACAGTCTTCTTGTCGGAAACTCCACTCTCTCTCTCTCTCCTCATCTCATCGCCGGCGTTGCTACGGATTCTTGATTTCAATACTCACCGTTAGTTTTTTTTTGACGTTTCCATGGCTAAACGATTAGGTTTGGGGATTAAAAGAGTAACCTTTGTCTTGTCGTGACATTAAGTGACTTTTAAGAGACAAATTAGGCGGCTTTTGTAGGGACACGGTACCGGAACCCTTGTTCTGTTTTTTGGCAATGGAAGTATCATAGCACTGTCTATTTGTCTGGTTTATTTTTGTATTAAACTTTTATTTTGTTTTTGTTTAGGGAAAATTAGTCTTTGTGATTAGTTATTTTAGTGGGGGGGTTTATCAGTAATCTGATGATGGATTTGAACGGGGAGTGTAAGGGAGGAGATGGGTTTATTGACAGAAGCAGAGTTAGAATTTTGCTTTGTGACAATGATTCCAAGAGCTTGGGAGATGTTTCCACCCTCCTTTCACAGTGTTCTTATCAAGGTATGCTTTAGAACTTATTATCTTTGCTGCTGTTGTTGTCGTCAAAAGATCCTCTTTTTTTTTTTTGGTAACAATCAAGGGTTAGATTTGATTTATACTTTAGTTCTGAATAATATTGTTCAAGTATGTGATGACATTCTCTCTTACAATCTGCGGCGGCTGTGTTCCATTTAGGGTTATTGTTGTCTTAACCAGTTGGTTCCTTGAGAGAAGACGTTTTAAGTGACATCTTTTGTTGATTTTAGTAGTTTTATATGCATATTTAGTGTCTATTGCCTTTTTTATATACTTTTTGTACAAATAAAAATTGTGGATGGATGTTTTTTTGGAACGCAGTGACTTCAGCGAAGTCAGCAAGGCAGGTGATTGATGCACTAAACGCAGAGGGGCCTGATATCGATATAATACTTGCGGAAATTGATCTTCCCATGGCCAAGGGTATGAAGATGCTGAGGTACATCACTCGAGACAAAGATCTTCGGAGAATCCCTGTCATAAGTAAGCTTTCTACTTTCTCTGCTTAAAGTTTGTTTCGACAGCATGATCATTTGCTTTTATGCTAACGAATCTTATTATAATATGCTATTTGAAGTGATGTCGAGGCAAGACGAGGTACCTGTTGTGGTGAAGTGCTTGAAGCTAGGTGCAGCTGACTACCTTGTCAAGCCTCTTCGCACCAACGAGCTTCTCAACTTGTGGACACACATGTGGAGAAGAAGACGCATGGTTTGTTTTTGCTCCTTACTTCTTAATCTCTGTTACTATACTTTAAGTTAAACTACCTTTGTGTTTTGTTTTTGCAGCTAGGACTTGCTGAGAAGAATATGTTCAGCTATGATTTTGATCTTGTGGGATCTGATCCAAGTGATCCAAACACAAACAGTACCAACCTCTTCTCTGATGACACTGACGACAGAACTATTAGGTCGCAGAGAGGAGCTTTAAGCCATCAGGAAAAAGAGGTGAGAAAAGTATTATGAAAGTTTTAGAAGTCCTCTAAAAATAGCAAAGAGCTAATTTCTCATGCTTTTGCTGGTAGTGCCCTGTTGCTAATGGTGCTGATAGCACAGCCACTTCGGCTCCTCCTGTTGCTATTATAGAGCCTCCATTGAATCATCTTCCTCGGTCTCATCATGAGCCTAATCCAGGTGATTGTTTCGCTTTGATTTAGCACTTTCCAATAGCTTTGTTGCTGTGAATGCTAATATAGTTACCGTTTCTGCAGAGAAAGTTTCTTCAGTGCCAAAGAAGAGTAGATTGAAGATTGGAGAGTCCTCAGCTTTCTTCACATATGTCAAGTCTACTGTCCTGGCTACCAACCGTCAAGATCCTCCTCCCCATGGCAATGGAAACGGCTCACTTCATCCAGTAATGGCGGAGAAGCTTCAAGTGGTGGCCAATGAGGTGATCAACAACACCAAACAAACACGTAGAGGTAGAGAGACTGAGAAAAACTATTCTCAAGGAGAGAACTTACAGAATGGCGGCGTCACGGAACTTCATGGTAGGAGTTACCAAGAAAGGAATATGAATACTTCCCAGGTTGCTATGAACAGAAGCAAGGACTCATCTCAAGTTGCTGCACAAAATGCCTATCCTTACTATATGCAAGGGGTCATGAACCAAGTTATGATGCAGTCAGCAGCCATGATGCCGCCTCAGTATGGTCATCATCAACATCCTCATTACCCACCTAATCATCTCAATGGAATGTCAGGAGCTCCTTATTACCACCACCATCCCATGAACACATCGTTACAGCACAATCAAATGTCACAGAATGGTCAGATGTCTATGGTTCATTATCATCCGCCATCTAACGAGGTGAGAGTGAGTAAACTTGACAGAAGAGAGGAAGCTTTGCTTAAATTTAGACGTAAAAGGAACCAAAGGTGTTTTGATAAGAAGATTAGGTATGTGAATAGGAAGAAGCTTGCTGAGAGGAGGCCGCGTGTTAAGGGTCAGTTTGTTAGGAAAGTGAACGGGGTGAATGTTGACTTAAATGGGCAGCCTGACTATGATGACGAGGAAGAGGAGGATGAAGAAGAAGAGGAGAATAGGGACTCATCTCCTCAGGATGATGCTCAGGGAACTTGAGAAACATTGAGAACTGAAACCTTATGTGGGTGTGGTTTAGTTAGTTGATAAACATAAGATGTGTTTGACCATGTTCACTCACATTCAATGAGTAAGTAAGATGTATAAACTTGTAAGATGTATAAACTTTTCTTCACCTTCCAGCATCATTTCCTTGAATCTTGTTTTTTTACTTTGTATCTTCATCCTTTTTAACATCTTATCATATAAAGTTTGGTTTTTTAAAGTTGCTAATTAACATAATCGCGACAGATAGCTATTACATATTTAAGATTGTGACATGTGTTAATCTATCTCACAATTTAAAATATATATACTAAGATATTAACAAAACCGAATTTTATTACAAAAATCTTATTATATATATTATTTAATAGTAATTTTTTTTTTAAATCCTAATCAAAAGATAATTACAAAAGATTATTTCATAATAATTTTCTTTCTAATATTGTGACAAGTGTTTAAATATATAAAAGATTAAAAATATATATAATAAGATAATAAAAACAAATTTTGAAAAAACTACTTTTAAAAATTATTTAATAGTAAAAACGAATTTTCAAAAATATTTGGTAGTAATTTTTTTAGAAATTTTCCTTTTTCAAAATCCTAAAAAATAGATTTGAAAAAAATTTATTTAATATAATTTTTATTTTCTAAACTTTTAATGAAAATATAATTATAACAGATTGTATTGAGCTTGGTTCTTCAAAATTGCTAATTAACATGATTGTGACATATATATTTAAAAATGTGTTTATATTAAACTATATCACAATCAAAAATATATATACTAAAATAATAAAAATTATTTTTCTTAAAAAATAATTATAAATATTATTTAAGAGTCTTATTATAATAATTATTATTAATACTATTATTATTATTATTATTGTTGTTGTTATTATTATTATTATTCATTATAATGTTTATTTTAAAATATACTAAAGATAGATAATTATAAAAGATAAAAATTAACTTTTAAGAAAAAAATGTTAAACAAAAACAAATTGTAAAATCTTACAAGTACAATAAATTATTAACATGTAAAAAAACTAACTTTAAAATAAATAATATTACTTTTTAAAAAGTATAATTAAAAGAAAATTGTAAAAGTACTCTTATTATTTTATTATAAGTGAACAATTTTCCTTTTTAATAGGTAATTGTATGTTAAAAAAAATGACAAAAATAGCTACAAATATTTCACATCTATATTTAGGTTTAAGATTCCACATATTATTTTAACAAAACACAATAGTATTTATATGAAAAGTATTACCTGAGTATTTTCTTTTAATTTCTTGATACAACTCAGCTTTTTATTATCTTTATTTCATTTTATGATGCTAGCATAACTTTTAATTTTGATGTTATTGTCGTACATGAGAATGTGTGTATATGATAAATATGTGTTTGTATGTATAAGAAAAAATATATAAATAATTAAACAGAATTTTTCTATTAAAAAATAGTTGTATAAAAATCTAAAAGAAATAAAATAATTAATTTCCTTTTTAAAAGTCTAAATAAAATAAAAACGTAAAAATAATCTTATTTTTCTTATAATAAACTAACTTTACTTTTTAATAATTTTGTGTTCAAAAATATAAACCAAAATTAACATCAAATATTTCAACTGATATGATTGTGATATGTGTCAATTAAAAAATTAGATTGTGAACGTGTCAATAAAAATTTCCATTATGTGAAAATAACTTTTTTTTTTCTAAAATCTTAAATAAAAGAGATTTATAAAATAATTTTTTTTTCTAATCTTAACCAATCAAGAATGTTTTCTTTTTTTTTAATCGTGACTAGAGAGAATTGTAAAATTTTATTTAATAGTAATTTTTACTTTTAAAATTTAATGATAAACATGATAGTAACAATTATTCAATTTATAATAAAAATTGTAAAAATATTACTGATATTGAAAAAACAAATTTTTAAAGTTGCAACTTTTAAAAATAGTTAATATTAACTGGAAATAGTTATTTGATAGAATTTTTTTTTTTAAATCATAGACAAAATATAATAGTAAAAGTTTATGTAATATTAATTTCCTTTTATAAAATCTATAAAACTGTAAAATAATATTTGTTTTCCTTTTTTAAAAAAAAAAAATCCTAAACAAAAAAAAATTGTATAATATTTTTAAGTCCTAACCAAAAAGGAATTGTAAAAATTTATTTGATATTATTTTTAAGAGAGTGTTTGATGATGAACATGATACTAAAAATTATTTAATTAACAAAAAATGTAAAATTAGTATTGTTACGAATTGTAAAAATAGCAATTTAAAAAATATTTATTAATACCTAAAAATAATTATTTGATAGCAGTAATTGTTTTATGAAATTCTAAAGAGAAGATAATTGTAATACGTTATATGACAGTAATTTACCTTTTCTAAAATCTTAAACAAAATTGTAAAAGAGTATTTAATATTTTTTAAATTGTAAATAAAAAGGATATTTATAAAATAGAATGTTTTCATTTTTTAAAAATCCTACCAAAATAAAATTTTAAAGACTTATTTAATAAAACATTTAATTAGTACATAAGAATATGTATAATGTTGTCATTGATTCGATTGGTGTATTTAACTTTCATTTCTTTTTACTTTTCATTTTCTATTTCGAATTGTGTTCAGTTTAAATGTTTAAGTATAATATTTTCTCTAATCCTTAGTATAAAGTTTATAACAACTCATCTATGCACCATGATTATAAAATATAAATATTAACTTGAATTTACGTGTGAAAATGTTTTAATTATAAAATAAATCTCTAACAATATATGCAAAAAACAATCATAATACCATAATAAAATGATTTATTATTTTATGGTTTTTATTAAATTAAAACATCAAACAAAAACCCGTTGCAACGCAACGGGCTCATATCTTGTGTATAATTATTCCATGCAAAGGTAAAAAAAGACTTATGTTCCATAACTTCAAGCTTCTAAATTATCCAAAATTGAACCAAAATAAAACTTTGATAAACCGAATACCGAACCAAACTTTATTTCAAGTGAATTCGGTAAGATTTAAGTTGTAACAAACTAATTGAAAACACAAACTATCCGAACCAAACTACCCAAACTAGGGGTGGACGTTCGGGTACCCGTTCGGGTTCGGATCGGATATTTCGAGTATTTTGGTATAGAGGTGTAGAACCCGTCGGGTATTTTTGAACTTCGGATCGGGTTCTGGTATTTTTAGTTCGGATTCGGTTATTTCGGATCAGGTTCGGATATTTAGATTTGAAAAAATATATTAATTTTTTCATATCTCAAATTTCTTGTATTTAAAAATATAACTTTCGCTTAACTAATTTTTTTATTTTTAATAGATTGAATGGTTAATAGATTTGGACATAACATTTTAAAACTAAAAAGACATTAATTGGATTATTGTTTTTAAATTTTGGATGTAACTTTTTGTTAATTTTTGAAATAAAAAGTTTGACATGTATTTTAAGTGAGTAGCATATCATTTTCTCCGTAATTGTATGTATATCATATGAACTTAAAGTATGTGTAGTATCAATATAAATATTTTATATAAAATGAGAGATGTAAACTAGAAATATAAGGTTAATTATACATATGTTCGGATATCTTCGGATATCCATTCGGGTTCGGATATTACCCGTTCGGGTTCGGATATCCAATCTCTCCTAATTTAATACCCGTTCGGATATTTTGCTACTTCGATTCGGATTTCAGTTCGAGTTTTTCGGATTGGGTTCGGGTGCGGCTTCGGGTATCGGATAAAGTGTCCACCCCTAAATGTGTATAAGCTTTCACAATTTAAATATTTATCCTCAAAATTAACAAAAATTAAAGTAAAATTACTTATATAGATGGTTATGGATCTCAGATTTAGACAATCTATGTTGTGCAGTTAGCAAATCTCTAACTGGATCCTTGATAAATTTTCTTAACTTGAATTTAGAAAAACTTATTGATATTTTGATTTAGAAACTCAAAATAAAAAATATAGATTTTTATTCTCCAAATATTTGAAATCAGCACATTTAATATCCAAATATTACTTGCGCAAAATTATTCTCGAACTAATTGTATTCGGATTTCAGTTCGGATTTTTCGGATCAGTTTCGGATATCGGGTAAAGTGCCCACCCCTAACCCAAACTAACCGAATCCAGACACAAGATTGCAAATTCAGACAAAGAAACCATGTGCATATGAAGAATATAAATTTGAGTTACAAGTAATGTGAAACTAGAAACCATGTGCATACGAAGAATATAAATCTGAGTTACAAGTAATGTGAAACTAGAAACAGAATCAGCTAATATATTTCTACTGAACAGCAGTTATGTGGAGCTATCAAGTACTGTTTACTAATGTATAACAAGCTTTCTAGCAACTAAACGGATCCCAGCTCTTTGCTGATAATCATATGGCTCCAGAGACAAGAAAGCGTCAAGGACAGTTCCTGGATTCACCAAAGACTCGAGCTCCTCAGCACTTGGGTTGCTTGAGATGCGTTTATGAGTAGTAGCAGCTCCAGACAGCTCCCTCTGTTGTATCTCAGCTGCATAACGGTCTACATCTCCACTTAACCCTATCGGCATACTGCAACAAACAATACAAGAACAAATAAGCAAACATAAAAACCAGCAAAAGAGAGATATAAGCATACAGTACTTACTGTATCCTTGCGGTAGGAGAGTTGAGAAACCCCTTCATAGGAATGATCACTGGGTTCCACTCAGAACCACTGCCTGAATCAACAGATATCGTCTTTGCAGCACTGTCACATTCTTGCAATACGTTGCAGAGACTTGGACACAGATCAATCACAAAGTTCAGTTTCCTCCTCCCAGCGTTATCCATAAATTTCCCACTGATTCCAAACCGTACTTTCAGGTCAGGACAACGGAGCTGAAGAGGTTTGTTGTCTCCAAGGACAAGCTGAGGCTTCGTTATTTGACTCCCGTGATAAAGAGGGACCTGAACAGCTTTGATGCTTGGAATTGTTATCACTCCAGGCTCCAAGAATCCTTCCTGGTCAGAGGTAATAATAGCCTTAGATGGCTGGTCTCGTTCTTCTTCCATGGTGGGAACATCTGGTTGAAGAGTCTCGGAGGCTATCTCGTTGCTTAGAGTGCTCATATCAAAGGGATTGGTTTGAGATCCTGCTGGTGAAACGAATGATAGAATAGGTATGGCTGTGGTGCTCTCCGCTGTCTCCTCACTAACCGGAGATGTTCTTGTATTCCTACGTCTTCTTGAACTTGTTTCTGGCGTAGTAGTAGTAGTAGTAGTAACCGAGTTCTCTATAAGTTCATCTGGTAGACTTGACTCCTATTGAAAGAAACATAGCAAGTTTTCTGAATTAGCTATCAAGATAAACTATCTTGAGGAGATAAAGAGAGCGTACCAAGAACAAAACAGTGGCACAATACTTGAGAACCTCGAAATTCATCCTCACATCATCCAGACTCCTAAAGAGATACAAAGCATTAGAACTAAACAACGGTAATGCAAAAAAAAAAAAACAAAGCCTGCGTATCTATATTACCTATGCGTTTGATTCCCTATCCCAAAGTATGTAGCCAATGTCGCCATCTGTCCAAACAAAGTCCACATGGAAAACAGAATAAGCATCCAACCAATGTTCCAAGCGCGCCTAGTCAGCAAATTGGATATAAACGAAACAATTTTTCAAAATGTTCCTATATAAAACACCTAATTACCGCCTAGCGATTTCTTCAACATTGCATAAGAGCTAATCTCCATCAAGTAAAAGACTTTTATATCAATGTTCACCTTCATATCACCAGCTCTCCTCCCAAACTTTTGAGTAAGCAACACCAAGGAGTCAATAGTGCCCTTCGGCTCTGGTGGATCTCTTCCAATCTCTGCAAAAGCTTCTCTTATCCTTGGTATATCAAACCTCAATATGTTGTGACCTGCCCATACCCTCCCTACACAAGATCAAACCACTAAAACATCAACACAACTGAACATAAAGCAACAAAACAGAGACAGTCTCATCTCCTTTGTGGACTAAGAAAACACAAAAAGAACAAAACTTTCATATCAATCAGCAATTCAACACACAGAAAAGAAATAAAGGCGAAAGTACAAACCATTAAAACATCAACACAACTGAACATAAAGAACAAAACAGAGACAAACTTTGACAGTGTCGTCCCCTTTGTGTACTCATAAACCCAAAAAGAACAAAACTTTCGTATCAAGCAAGAACTCAACAACACAGAGGAGTAAGAAAGACGAAAGTTTCAAACCATGGAGAATGTTGTAGACGTCGTCGGCTATATCTGCAAAGGTGGGTTTCGACTTGACGTCCTCTCGCTTGATACCGTTGCAATTCACGGAGCGATCAGTGATGTGGTTGAGATTCGCGGGTCGGACGAGCTGTGTGTAGCTCCGAAGCTCGACTAGCTTCTTGGGGCAAACGAGGATGGAACCGAACTCGATAATCTCGTGCTTTTGGCCAGCTCGAAAGGGGATTGTCGTCTCTAAGTCGAAGAAGGCGATCTCTGAGCGGTCTCCGGACGGAACCATTGGTAACGGGTCGGGTTGAAATGAGAGGAAGGTGTGGAAAGTATGGAACTTTTTTGGATTTGGGTTTGGGTATTGAGCGGAGATTTATATACAAGAGGAGACTTAGGAAGGTGGGTTTGGTTATTTTCTTCGACCAAGTCTGATATGGGGTTGCTTTCTTGGTCGGTGTCCTGTGAAACAAACCAAGGTTTTGTTTTAAATAAAGTGTTTTTTAGAAAAAAAAAGTTTTGAAACTAAAGTTTTAGGAAAAATATTCAAAGTTAAAGTTCAAAGAATCTGGAATAAGAACATTTAAAATACATGATTGGTATCTGTCAAAAACAATAAGAAATTTCTACTGAGAAAATATGTTTTTCAATTAAAATGGGAACAAGATTATGAAAATCAAGTTTTTTTTGTCAGCATGCATGTATGCTTGGGTGTCATTGATATCATTGACTTACCGGTCAAACAATCAAATTTAAGAGGAACTTTATAAAACTGAAAATGGAAAACAAAAACTCAAGCTGTATTAGCACATGTTAATAGAGATGGACGGTGTTCTAGGAGATATTTAGTATGATGATTTATATGTGGGGTTTTACATAATTAGTTCTGTAATAATTTCACCAAATTTCTGTCAATAAGTTGGAAAAAAATGTAAATATGTTGATTTTGAATTTAAATCCTGCAAAAAACTAAGTTTATGTAATTGTTAATGACGTCTTAGAATTTGTAAGAATATTTAGAATTAGATTAGTTGTTGATATTACCCAGTGTTCCTAAAATTTAGGCACCATTAGTTCGACAAATTAGATCTAATTGAAATGAGTTTTTCAAAACAATTTTTGAAAAAAGTTCAGTCTAAACACCCATATAATCAGCGTTTAACTAGCATCTAGCAACTTTTTAAACATTGATATTATCTACTTTGGAAGATAGTCAGCTTTTGGAATAAATATCCCACTCTAATAAACCTATTGAGGTAAGTTTATGAAGATTTTAAGAATTCTTGCACAAAAGATGATCTAATAACCCAAACAGTAACTGGAATAAACTGATAGTATTGTACCATACAAAGCTGAGAAGATAGTTCTTACGTTGACCAGAACGCATGAATGGCTTAGGTTTCATTGTATCATTGACTTTTAAGAAGGGAAAACAATATTACTGGTCAAACAATCCAATTTAAGAGTGATTTATAATAATAGGAACTGAAAATGGAAAACAAAAACTCATGCTATATTAGCAGCATACGTTAATAGAGATGGATGGTGTTTTCAGGAGATATTTAGTATGATTCTTAAGGTTTTCCCATTTTAATTTTGTAATAACTTCACAAAATTTAGTTTAAGAGTTTGGACAGTGTAAATATGTTGATCCTACATTTAAATCCTTCAAAAAAACTAAGTAAATGTAATTAAAGTGAAGTCTTAGAATTTGTTAGAAAATTTAGAATTAGATTATTTGTTGGTATTATCTAGGAGTAGATATTTTTATATCCATTTGAGTTCGGTTTGGTTTGTGTTTGATTTTATCTCTGTTCGAGTACTTATGAATTTGGTTTGGGTTTGATTTGAAATTTTATGGCTTTTGGATACCTATTTTAAATTATGTAAGAAATTCAAAAATATAAATATATCTTAAAATTTTTAATTTCAAAAATGAAATAATATATAAGTATAAATTTGAATAATATATATATGACAAAATAATTAATCGATTTAGATATTTGGATGGAGAATTGATAGCTATTTCATACTTTAAAGTATTTTGAGTATCTTTTTGGCTATTTGAATATTTTTAATATTATCATGTATTTTAGATAATTCTGAATATTTTCCAATACTTAGCTTTTGGATATAAGATTTAAAACAATTAAAAAAAATTAAATATATAATTGTGATTCAAGTATTTTTGGGTATTCATAATATTTTGTTTCGGTAGGGTTTAGTTTCAGTTTTTCAGATATCATTTAAATTTATTCAGGTATTTTATAAGTTTCAGTTCGAGTTTAGTACCATTTTTTCGAGTTGGATTTGATTTTTCAAGTTGGACGAACCCCTTACTGATATTACCTTAGTGCTCAGTGTGGCAGCAACTTTGTCCCCCGCGGCGGCTACGCCTTCATTGGCAGCTACGCCTTCATCGGCAGCTTCTCCCACGTGGCTATGTTCCTCGCGACGGTTATGTCCTTTGCAACAGCTTTGCCCTTTCCCAGCAAGAAGAGACGTTACTGCGGCCGGAAAGATTTGCTGAACGGTATGTATCTGAAAGATTAGTATTTATTTTTATTGCATTTATTATAAAAAAAAAATTAGCTGATGATGGCCAATTGGGATTGCCAATTTGTTTAAAACAACAATGGCGTTTTTGGAGGTTTCATGACGAATGGAAACTAAGGAAAATGAATACTTTGCAGTTATTTTCATGATTGTAAAGGGAAACGTAGGAGAATGAATACTTTGCAGTTATTTTCATGTTACTATCCCAAAATTATTTTAAAAAGGAACCAATGGTAACAAATCGATTAGCTGTTCAGTTATTAACTAATAACTAAAACTAAGCTAACCTCTATAATCCAAACGGTTAATCGAACATCTTTTTTTTTTTCCTCTTACTACCCCACGGTGAAAGCAAACATATATTGTACATAGCTGCATCAACCATTGCTTCTGTTATTGACCTTGAACAACTGACAATTGCAAGCATTTCTAGCTCCATTGCCTGAAAACCAGAATTATGACAGGAGAAACAAACAAGTTGAGTTTTTATACTTAAAAAACCAACAATCTCAAGGCAGAGTTTCCAAGGGCATCAACAATTTTCACCTATTTAGTCACCAATACCCACACAATAAGGCATACATAGTCGTCACCTGTGCATCTGAAGTAGGCCGCATCATCAGAGTTGGTTGAATTTCAGCTCTTTTTGACTGATCAGTAGTGACCTTCCTGTCCTGTAGAAACTTATTGAATTATGCATGGAGTCTTAACAAAAAAATGTATTGAACGAAAAAAAGAAGACGATCAAAGCTTTAACAGACTAGTCACACGTCATTGTTAACCTGGTTCTTAGGAGGATTCATGGATAAGTCTGACATCTTCAAGCACAGAAGGAGTGAACAGAACAGATGCATCAGAGCTTGTGTGCTTCTTTAGTTATCGATGCGTAGTCCTCATGTATTCCAACAGATGTAGCGGCATGCAATTAATGTCCTGTAAGAAAAGGATTTGTCAAAAGTGTAAAATACTTTCTGCAAGTCCACAAGAAGTGAGTTTTTGTCAACAAAAACTGTATAGTTTGCGGTTTACCATAACTACAGTCGAGGCCCAATTCATCAAAAAGAACGTTGCACTTGTCATGATCCACAGTAAGAATCTTTGCCATCACGAATCTTTACTGATCAGTTAAAAATAAAATTGACTTTAACAACTTATCTAATAAGCCTGCTGCATATAAACAAATTGAAACGCTAACCGGAATAAACCGATGTAAGTACTGTACGGTACCATTACAAACCTGAGATCTCAGATAGTTCACAGTTTGACCAGAATCCAATCACTCCAGATGTTGAAGCTTCTTCATAGACCATCAACTCACATCCACAAGCTCCAATCTTTCACCTTCAGATCGTTCTCTCAACCTCAATCTCCCTCAAAGTCACCACCTTTATTCCCTTCTTTTTCTTCGAGTCTAGCCTCAGCAATACTAAAATGCAGATCCGCGGAAGAAGCCCTCAAACTCTTCTACACATCGAACTCCAACGATTTCCGATCTCACTCCGCATTAATCCACGTCCTAACCGGAGCTCGGAGGTACACGCACGCAAGGTGTTTGATAAAATGCCTCATAGAAACTCTCAAGCGTCGCCCTTACAGAGTTTTCAACGCGCTCGAGGATGTTCAGAGCTCGAAGTTTAGTAACGGTGTGTTTAGTCTGCTGATTATGGAGTTTGTGGAGATGGGTTTGTTCGAAGAAGCTCTTTGGGTGAGCCGTGAGATGAGAACTTCTCCTGATTCTAAAGCTTGTCTCACGGTTTTGAATGGGTTGGTTAGAAGGAGAAGGTTTGATTCTGTCTGGGCTGATTATGAGTCTATGGTCTCTCGTGGGTTGGTTCCTGATGTGTACGTTTACTCTGTTTTGTTCCAATGCTGTTTCAAGCAAGGCTTGTCCTCCAAGTTAAAGACGCTTCTTGATGAAATCAAATCTAAAGGGATCAAGCCGAATGTTTATATCTATACTATATATATCCGTGATCTGTGGAGGGAGAGTAAGATGGATGAAGCGGGGAAAGTGTTTGACTTGATGAAGAAGAAGCAACATGGTGTTCCAAACTTGTTTACTTACAGTGCAATGATTGGTGGATACTGTAAAGCTGGTAAGTTAAGACAGGCTTACACACTGTATAAGGAGATTGTGGTTGCTGAGTTGCTGCCAAACGTTGTTATCTTCGGCGCATTGGTCGATGGTTTCTGCAAAGCTAACGAATTGGTAGCTGCGAGGAGTCTGTTAGTGCATATGGTGAAGTTTGGGGTTGATCCTAATTTGCACGTTTATAACTGTTTGATTCATGGGGAGTGCAGATCAGGGAACTTGTCAGAAGCAATGGGGTTGTGTTCTGAGATGGAAAGGTTGCGTCTTTGGCCTGATGTGTTTACTTATACTATACTCATCAACGGGCTATGTAGTAAAGATCAGTTAACAGAAGGAGATAGATTGTTTCAGAAGATGAAGAGTGAGAGAGTGTTTCCGAGCTCTGTGACTTACAACTCGCTGATTCATGGGTATTGTAGAGAGTACAATATGGAGAAGGCCTTGGAGTTGTGCTCAGAGATGACAGCAAACGGTGTAGAACCGGACTTCGTAACGTTTTCTACTTTGATCGATGGTTACTGCAAGTTGAGAAACATGAAAGCTGCAATGGGTTTGTACTCGGAGATGAGCATCAAAGGAATAGTTCCTGATGTTGTGACGTACACAGCTTTGATAGATGGGCAGTTCAAAGAGGCTAACGTGAAGGAAGCGCTAAAGCTGTACAGTGATATGTTGGAGGCTGGAGTCCACCCTAATGAGCACACGTTTGCTTGCCTGGTTGATGGTTTCTGGAAAGAAGGGAGAGTCTCTGATGCCATCGATTTTTATCTGAAAAACAATCAAGCATGCTGGAATCATGTGGGGTTTACATGTTTGATTCAAGGGTTATGTCAGAACGGTTACGTTCTTAGAGCTACCAGGTTGTTCTCAGACATGAGATCTGGTGGGATAACACCGGACTTGCAGAGTTATGTATCCATGTTAAAAGGTCATCTTCAAGAAAAGCGTGTTGTTGACACAATGATGTTGCACTGTGACATGATCAAAATTGGAGTCTTGCCAAACCTTGTGGTGAATCAGTTCCTAGCCATGGTTTATCAAGAGAATGGATATCTAAGATCAGCTTGTTTCTTGACCAACTCTGAATCCTTTAGGAACTATCAGCTAGTCTGCAAGTAAGATCTCTGTTATCTCAGAGAATTTTGTGATTTTTTTTGGGTTCAATCTTAGGCTCTTGGCTGTAATTAGTGTTTGCTGAAGAAGTGTTTGATTCTATGACATTGTACGTTTATGTTTATATCTTCTTTTTACAACATTTGGTGCAGTCTTGACTACTGTTTTATGAATCAAACTATGTCTGTAACTAGAGTATCATATACTTTAGAAGTACTCAACGTTGCTTATTGTTGTTGTTTAAAATGTATTAAGTGTTGTTATCTTTGTTGGCCATGTTAACATATTATCTAATCACACATTTCATGATTAGTGACGAGATTGATAAAGAAGTGTTTTACTAAACAATCACACAATTTATAAATATAAAAATCTCATTTTATTTCAATACTTATTTGAACTTCATTGCAATTTATTTAACTGGAGAAGATGGATGATTCATGCTTGTAGTAACCACACAAAGACGGTCACTTCTTGCTCTGTCCACTACCATGCAAATTGCTGAAGTATCCTTGAGGGTTACTCTCAAATCCACCTCTTGAGATGTAAGCACCACCTTTGGAACCCGGTGCAACCATATAACCTCCTCCGCCGCCTCCGCTCTTTCCTCCACCGCTGCTGCTATCACCACTGCTCTTTCCTCCACCGCCTCCGCTCTTTCCTCCACTGGTGCTGCCACTTTTTCCACTCATTTTCAAATGTGATTTTATTCAACAACTTAGAGATTTGAGACTGTGTAAGGTAGTGGTTTGAGCATTGGCTATTTATAGTGATATAGAGCGGGTTCAAAGCGTTGGTCAAAGGAAAATGATCCTTCCCAAGATTATTGTAGTAACTGCGTTGATTAAAACATTAAATGATTCATACCACCTCGTGAAAGTAATTGGTATCAAATTACATTTACAACGTGGTTACCATTTATCAACGGGTTGAATGAATCTAACGGCTCTTTGAATTCGTTTTCAATACTCTTTCAGGCTTTATAGCGTAGAGCCCATATAAGTATTGTGCCTGACTAGTTTTGTAGTCGCCCATTGTCGAGCATCTATATCTGATTGTTGTTTCTTCCAACGATTGACATATACGAATATAATTGGTTGGAGAGTAACCCCAAGTTAAAAGCATAAAAGAGTTACTATAAATTAGTTGATTAAATTAAAGTATCATTAAATAAAACTAGTTCAACCGATAAAAAAATACAGTATTTTATAATTTGGTCATAAATTTCAAATAACATAAAAATTATTATATACTAGAATAGTAATATGTAAAATATCTTTCGAGAAACACATCCACTAAAACACACTATACACATCATCTTGCACGCATTAAACATATATTTACGTGTACAGAACTATATAATTAGATTCTTTCAAAAAATATTTCTAATGAAAATGATTATAGTCATGTTATTTGCTTACACGTACCAATTTACCAATATCCAAATATATTTTTGAAACTTCCGTAAGAAAATTTGAGGATGAAAATTTGGAATTATATGCTTGATGTGCGACATGTATAGTCAGCCAATAAAGTTGTAAATAATTATAATATAACTATTTTGCTTAGTTAATTAGTACATAATTATTTATTTATAGATTATTTACAAAAAATTAAATTAATTAGAGCTTATAATTTATTATGTGTGCCACCATAATTTTTTTTTGTAAATGCAGTTGCAGATAATCTACTAAATCAATAATTGTGACCAAAACGAAAATAGTTAAGGAATACTAACCAATCATTCGTGGACGATGGTGCAATTTTCATATGAAGAATGGGATAAGAAAATGTAGAGATCATGGAAAGAGGCGAACGACGATGCAACTGCAAGAGACCCATGGCACGAATAGGGTCAAATGAGTCATGATTTGGTCTTGCAAATTGCATTGCTTTGCGCCTCTTTGTAAGATCATAGAGGCATTTTTACTATTCATTGAAAAAAACAAAAAGGAAAATGATTGATGGATGAGTGGGTCAAAAAGCCATTTACAAAAACAAAAACTCTAAGAAAATATTATCGCCTTTTTTTCATAACATATGTAATATATTTTTCAAAAAAAAAAAGAAAAGTACATGTAATATTGACATGAGGAGCTGAAAAGAATGTATTAGCATTGTGCCGTAATGGCAGTCTTCCATTTTGGCACATAAATACTTTGATATCTCTTTATACTATAATCATTTTTTTTTTGCATGACTATCAAAGATTCCAGTTTGTTTTAAGACAAAAGTTGTCTGGTTACAGTTCTAGTTATCTGTTTCACCTCTTGATCTTTAGCTCTCATCTAAATTGTTTATGGACCACACAGACACACTTTACTTGGAACGTCTTTTTCGTTGGAGTTTTCTCAATCATTATTTTGATTTTTTATTTATTTATTCTACAATAGTGCTGGAAAGAAAGAAAGTTGTGGTCGCTTCGAATCCAACGAAAGATACCACCACCTTCATGCCGTATAAAGTTCGAAACACTATGGTTGAATCGTAAAGAAGATCATGCATGATGAAAACCACAAAAGAGTATGATTGATGATTATAATGGACTTAAACTTTTAACGGAAAAAAGAAGACTAATGATTGTTACATTGAAATAACATACGATAAACAAAACAAGCTTTATTATAAAAACATTGTGTCCGCGAGGTTACCATGCATGATTCTCGATATCAGAGTCATTTTATAAGATAACGTCCCTTATTGTATATTATACAAACCCTAAACTTGGGACTAACAACCATGATCTTGGACATATACTAAACAATCCATATAATAGAATACATACATAACTTCTTGTTCTGACAAGTTTGAAACCTTTCTGCTTGGGCACGAAGATTCATATGAGATGCTTTCCGAGGGAATCAGAATCCATGTCATGTATAAAATCAGCATGGTCAAGAAGATAATTTGACCAACCCTCATTAGTATTGTCTTGATCATCAACGCTAGTTGATGAGACTTCTTGGGACACATAGGACATAAGAAGACCATGACCATAGTTATGATTCATGTAGTGCTCCTCATTATGGTTGCCGAAATTTTCGAGAAAATGTGAGAAGTAGTCCTGATCTATACCGAGATCAGAAGTAGTATTCATCTCATTCTCAGGGTAAAACGTTGTTTGGAGGAAGGGATCGAACTCGGCGAGAGTGTTTATGAGGGATGCATTAGAACTATCATCTTCATTGAGAATCTGCTCAGAGTAGCCATTGGAAAAGCTTATATTAGCATTCAAGCTACCTTCCATGGAAGCAGACAAAGCTTCTTTCATGGAAGTGGCCTTAGCCGCAACTTTGTTCAAAAGCCTTGATGTAGAACTTGATTTCTTAAAACGTTTCTTGCGACTCAAGGAATCGTCCTCACGAACTGGTGTCCCATCTTTGCTGGTATTCTCGAAAACCGTGTTGAAACCGGAGGAAGGAGTACAAGACATGGAAGGCATTGAGCTTGACCGGGAGTATTGCTTGTCGGAATTACTAGATGCATCTAGGGAATGCAAATTCTCAGGTACAGTAGGGTTTGTATTAGAAGCTAGTGGCTTGTGAGTCAGGGGATGAGTACCCTGTTCAATCAAACGCTTCTTGAGATGTGTGTTCCAGTAGTTTTTGATCTCATTGTCTGTTCTTCTAGGTAAATGTCTCGCTATGACCGACCACCTAAAGACATGAACAAATGAGATAATATAAGATCTAAGACCGAAAGTAAAATGATTATATTTTAAAAAAACTTTTTCATGGAAGAAACAAAATCAGAATGATGACATTTTTTTTTTCAGAATGATGATCATTGGAGGACCCATACACATATATACTTACTTGTTTCCACGAGAAGCATGAAGCATGATGATAATCTGTTCCTCCTCTGAACTAAACTCGCCTCTTTTGATCTCAGGTTTTAGGTAGTTAGTCCATCGCAGTCTACAACTCTTTCCACACCTTTTCAATCCTAGTAAAACACCATATTCAACATAAAACTTTCATACATCAAATACCAAACAAACATATATGTTTTAAAAATTTACCAAAAAATATATAATAGATATTAACCAGCTTTTTGAGGAATGTCGCGCCAGCCTCCTTCTCCATGTTCATGGATGTAAGAGATGAGTTTCTTATCTTCCTCGGTGGTCCATGCCCCTTTCTTCAGCCCTTCTCCGACACAACATGGCTTTCTTGACATTTTCGATATATATGAACTCTATTACAATATTTTAATATAACTTCACTCAAATAACACTCAAGAAAATGAAAATGTAAAGAAAAATATACTTGCAGGAAAGTAAATTTTGATAGGATTTTTTTTTTCTAATAAGATAAGAAAGAAGTAGATCGGTTGATGAGAACTCTGATGCATCTGTATATGAAACTAATCGAGAAACGCTCTTGGGTCTTACCCACAGAGCTTCTAGGTGTTTTCATGTTTTTCTCGTACACTCCAAATCTTGCTTTCTATATGTGTTTGCAAGATTATAACACTAGGATGAGAATAGAGAAGCTCATGGAGTAAGAGGCGTGAACTGTGATGGTGGTGAACTTAAGAGCTACAACCCTCTATATATATACACGTACATACTCAGGAGTCAGGATGTTATAATAGATATTTTGGTATATTATTGATTATTTAAATTGATCAAGTTGTTAAAGCTAGCTCATAGTTATTTTTAACAAGAAGAATTTTTGCAAATTGATAATATATATTACTATATCTTGGTATACATATTAGTTTTAATGTATTTTGGTTAAGAAATTACAATTTGGTATTAAAAGAAATATACAACATTTATATCACCTAAATGTATTAGATTCTTGCATATTTGTTATCATAGGACAAAACAAACTGGATTCGGTTCAGTGACATTAAAATAAAATGTAATTCTTAGTATATAACTCTAAAGTTAGATACGAGCAACTTTAGTAGTTAGATACGAGCTCAAAAAAAAGTGTCACTTTAGAATTTCACTGCAAATTATATTTATTTTAATTGAAAACTAATTGCAATCTGCATTGATTTTATAAATAATTTTATTTATCTCAAATACTATTAGTTAAATAGGCATAACTAATGACGACTTAAATACATTTCAATCACTTTCTTAATCTGTATGAAAAATGTCAAAGTCACACTTATTTAGAAACATAGAGAGTATAATATTACTCTCCCCGTTTCATAAAGATAAATATTTTGGTGGTTTCACACATATTAAGAAAACACATGAATCATGCATTGTTTTTTTTAAATATCAAATTTCAATGCTTTTTAACCAATAGTTTTTCCATAAATTCAATTAAATTTATTGAAATTTGCAATTTTTGTATAGGAAACATAAAAGTCAATCTTTGTGAAACAATTTTTTTTTTTTATAAAATTTATATCTTAATGAAACGGATGGAGTATTAAGTTAAGTAAAAGTTAAGTTAAGAAACTATACTAAATTTGTTAGCTCCAATGGTAAGATATCTATTAAGTTTCTTATCATTATAATATTAATATTATTTGATTTATTTAATATAATATAATATAATTTATTTAATTTAATATAATTTAATTTAGACAAATATTTTATAAATTTATCTTAAACTAAAATATAATAAAGAGTTATAATATTTTTAACAACACAAACAAACATAAATTACATAACAACTTATAGAAAACCTAAAAATGATAAAACAAAATGTTATGAGATTTGATAAGCTAAATATGAAGTCTATAAATAGAGAAAAAAATAATTACACATAATTATTTTTAAATATCAAATCTTAGTAATATTTTTTAAGAGTTATTGCTTTTTGTAACAATAGAGACATTACTGTTTTAGAAATAATTTGATGACTTTATTGTTGATTATTGAGAATTGAAAGGATATTGTAACATCACGTGTTATTCTCGACGTAGGTCCTATTTGTTTGCCACTCTTGTCATTGCTCTATTATTGTTCGTCTCTTACCACCTCACGCATATTCCCATTTCCCTTCTCTTATAATTTCATTTCTTAAACAAACAAGTATAGCTTCTTGTTTACCTGATTCTCTTTATATATGTCTCTTTTATTTCAAAAAGTGATTATCTGTATGCCACTTGGGGTTCTCAACGTAACCTTCACCTGCTAAAACCCACCTTGATGGTCGTTTTCTAAGGTTTAAATTTGTGACTGGAATATTAGACAATGTTTTCAGCTATGCAACCAGACATATACGGTTTTTCTTCTTACCTAAAACTTTGGACGGCATATGCATTTATTAAGAATTTTAATAAAATTGTTTTTAATAATTTTGTGGGTCTATGTTTATATAATTATTTTTAAAAATTTTGGAAATCCATTATAATGTTTCATTGAAATGTACCCAGAACTGAAGCTGCTACCAACCCTGCATTTGTCCAACTTTTGACTAAGCATACTACAATGTAACTTTACCTAATATGCTGTATTAGATGTTTTTTCACACTAATTTATAGGTTAATATAATGTCTACGTATACAACGTAAAATTACATCACTAATTTATAGGTTAATATAATGTCTTACGTATATAATGTAAAATTACATCTGCCATCGGCAGTTTTTTTGGACACGCGTTATTTCACTTCTTGGCATTAGGCTAAATGAGGAGTTTCCAAGCGATAGTAATTACACCATATATTTATTTGGAAAACCACACAAGCATGCCAATACGTGTTTCTTGATTCCCCTCGTGATTCACTATTCACCTAAAAGCGTACTCCAATCAAACCATATCTTTCGAAAAAGACTCATACCTACTATTGAGTTTGGACCAGTTTGGATTCTAACATAGAGGAGAGGAGTCTTTGGTTCTTTTTTCAAAACACTGATTTATTATGAAAAACGTTACATAGAAATTCTATATAATCAATAATTCTATTTTTTTTTAATAAAATTTCATGTTTGATTGCACCATTCTAAATCATCCATAAAGATTTAGTGTTAGCTTTGACGAGAAGGTAAAGAATGTGAAATATCAAACGAAGCATTTTAGGAAGAAAACCAAAAGTAAATCCATGCGAGATTGTATAAGGCCCAAAGTAGACAATATTGTACTAATCAAACAATATAGAGTTGGACATGGATTTCATAAATCCCAATATTGGTATCAGAGCCAAGTTGACGAGAAATCTGCAAGAAGACCAAAATACCTTTTGAGTAGGAACATGATCCATCAAGTTAGGATTGGGCGGTATGTGGCAGAGAACAAGTCAGAAGATCTTGAAAGTCAGTTGTGGGACACGAGATGAATATGATCCTTAGTTTGAGGGGGAGAATGTGAGATATCAAACTAAGTTCCACATTGGAGAATTAGACAAGGAGTATCTAATATATAAAGAGATGTCCAACTCTAATTAGTACGAAGCTTTTTGGGAAGGAAATCAAAAGTAAATCCATGCGGGCTTGTATGAGGTCCAAAGTGGACAATATCGTACTAATCAAACAATATAGAGTTGAACATCGATTTTCATAAATCCCAACAAAGAAACATCTGTTTTCAGCCCTTAAAAATTATAATTGTTTTCAACCTTTTTATTTTCAACCTTTTTTACAACTAAATTGCATTAGCTCTAGTGGAAAGATCATTGTTTCCATTACTTGGTGATAGGTTCAAGCAATGACCAACCATAATTTTGTTTTTCATTAAAATAAACCCAAACCTTTTTTTTGCTTCCAGCCCATTAAAAGTCATGATCGGCATTGTCCATGCCTAACCGATTTTACTTGCATTATACTGAAGATTCTATGTAATATTTTTCCGTTAATATACATAATTGTTCAATAAATCATTTTCCTAGATTCAAAATCTGAACATCTTAATGTAGAAATATTAATGAACCCTAAATCAAATGACTAGATTAAAATGATGAGTTCCACATAGTCGTGGCTATAGTCTACCAAATTATATCCCTAAGATCTGTTCTCGTTCAAGGCGATGGTCCCACGAAATTCTGCACTGACAGTCTTGGTTCCTACTTCCTTGTAGTTATCTTAATGTCCATTGGGACAAAACCATTTGATGCAAGGACGATGTGTTTCCAAATATGGTTTTCTGCCTCTTAATCACATATAGATTCCTCAATAAGAATCTGCTGATCTCTATGAACAATGCAACCTTAAGACTCAAAACTCATTTCAGAACGTTGTTCATTGAAAAGAAAAAGCAAAAAAGGAAAAAGAAATGAAAAAAAAAACTCGTTTTAGGAGTGCGACTTTAGGGGCGAATTCTAGAGTTTGCTCCGCCGTTGACGGCCTTACGCCTTTGATTGAGAACTTCTTCCCCTCTCCTTTTTTCTTCTTCTCCTTCCATGTTGGTTCCGTTAAAGATGTCTGAAACTCCCACGCCAGACCCGCCGGATGAATCAGACTCGTTCCCTCCTGCGAATCAATCGCCTCAGTTAGTGAAATCCTCAATACCGCTGTCGATTCCGCCAGTAGAAGCTCTGTCGTATGCTCGGAGATTCAAAAACTCCTTAAGGAACCTCAGGAAAATTTCTTCTCCTTCGTCAGAGGTGGATGGAATTCCGATGGTTATCGCTCCCGACTCAGTCGTCCTCCAAGCTTTACAATCGTGGAAGGACCACATCATTGCTCATTTCCACGGTCGATGCCCAGCTCCGACAAGGATCTATAATGTCCTTAACCCAGTTTGGGGTAAACATGGGAATATCTAGATTCATGCTCTTTCACAGACTGCCTGCTTGATTCACATCCCATCAGTGGCGACCCGTCAATGGGTATTGGAAGTTGGTTATTGGCAGGTCGATAACTGTGCAATGACGGCGGTTCCTTGGTCGGCTGATGCTTCCCTCGAGATGCAAGACTTGGTCTCTGCGCCTACGTGGGCCATTCTAAAAAGCATACCTCCTCAACTCTATTCGTTAGGCGGGATTAGCGTCATCGCTAGCGGTATTGGCGATCCGTTACATACAGAAAACTCTAGACTGGAACCCTTTCACTTCGGAGATACTAAGGTGAAGGTGGAAATCAAACTGGAGATTCTTCCTCCTCTAGCAGTCATTGTTAGGGACACTCAAGGTTATTCAGTTCGTGTGAATGTGGAATACCCACGTCTCCTCCGAAGTGCTGCAACTGTGGCAAGTTCGGTCATATGCTCAAGTATTGTACTATTCCGATTCAACGGAAGAATTTCAAGAACAATCAAGTTCTTCCGAGGGTCTCGAGTGCAGCAACACAAGTTACAGTAGTGGATACAAATATAACTTCAGAGGGATCCAACTCTAAGGGTAAGATTGAGCCAGACTCGAGTCGAGAAGTGGATTATGCGTCTAACAATCCAGAGGTTCAGATGGACAAATATCAAGCTCCAGTGATGGAACCGGTCTCTGAAGATTGTATGGTCTCTCAAGAGGGTCCGTCTGCCTCTAAGCACCCATCTCGGACTACTGGCTTTCCTCCCTTCACTGATACACGAACTCTAAGATTTTTGACTCATAGATTGGACAGGAATTAGAAACTTCGTATTCAGCAATGTGCCCCTTCGTCCCAGGAGGTGTTGTTACCGCCTAATGATCGCCCTACCCTTCCAGGGCCTTTACAGTCTAAGTCTGTATCAGAAGATGCTGGGGTAGAGTTAGAAGAAGAGGAAATTCCGTTCTTGCCATCTCCTGTAGCGGTAAAGAAGGCTAAAAAATTAAAGCGGTTGGAGGCCAAGTCTTCTCAGTCTTCTCCATCGCAGGCTGTTTCTCAGATGTTTTCCTCTATCCGGGGCAAGTCCTTGGGGGGGGGGGGA
>NC_027756.1:4442800-4482208 GCF_000695525.1 Brassica oleracea var. oleracea
GGGGGGGGGGGGAACCTCGTCGATTCTAAGCTCTTCTCCCACCTTTTGTTGTAAATATGAAGATTTTTTTCTTGGAATGTAAGAGGGTTTAATAACAGTACTCGGCAATCTTTTGTAAAATTCTGGATCAATAATAACAGATCGCTCATTGGAAGTATTTTGGAGACGAGGGACTTAGAGGAGAACGCTCTAGGTATAATAACTTCGACCTTTCCTGGTTGGAGATGGTAAAATAATTACTCGTTTGCTGAGTTGGGCAGGATCTGGATTGTGTGGGATCCGACAATTTCAGTCGTTGTATATAAGAAATCTGCTCAGTTTATTTTGTGTGGAGTGTTTGATCCTGCTACTGGTATCTCAGTTACAGTGGCATTTGTTTATGGATTTAATACTGAGAGTCAGAGAAAGGATTTGTGGCGGGAGCTTTCAGTTCTTAACTCTTCCTCCACTCTTCACAACTCTGCTTGGTTGATGGTAAGAGACTTTAACCAGATCTTGAACACCAGCGAGCATTACTCGATCAAATCATATGTTCCTCCTTTACGAGGAATGGAGGATTTAAGGTCCTTTTTGGATACAAACAAGCTCACATATCTCAGCTGCAGGGGCACCTATTATATTTGGACGAACTGTAGGCCGGAGGACCCTATCTTGAGGAAGCTCGATCGAGCTATTGTTAATCCGTCTTGGAATCTTCAGTTTCCAGAGTCCTTAGCAACATTTGATCCTTCGGGCGACTCAGACCACTCTCCATGTTTGATATCCTTCACTCCAGTAACTCTATCAGGAAAGAAAAGCTTCAAATACTCCTCCTTTGTGTCAACTCATTCCAATTTCATCCCTAGTCTCCGGTTGGCCTGGAGTGAATCGGTGGGAATTGGATCGAAACTTTTTACTCTGGGGCAGAAGCTAAAGAAAGCAAAAGAATGTTGCAAGAGGTTGAACAGAGATAAGTTCAGCAACATCCAGCAGAGAACAAAGACTGCATTAGAAGACTTGGAAAGAATTCAATTCTCGTTAATGACGACCCCGACAGAAGCATTGGTAACGGAGGAATCTATTGCAAGGGATACGTGGGCATTTTTTGCCTCTGCTCAAGAAAACTTCTTCAAGCTTAAGTCGAGGATACGATGGCTGCGAGAAGGAGACTCTAATACAAAGTTCTTCCACCGTGTTGTTCTAGCTAATCAGTCTTGGAATGCTATTCGATATATCAGGGATTCTACAGGTCTGAGAATCTACAATCAGCAACAGATTAAAGGAATGGCAGTGGCTTATTTCAAAAACTTGTTGGGTTCAGAAAGCATAGGCATAGTCCCAATGACAGTGGAGGAGATCCGTGATATCCATCCGTTCCGGTGCTCTACCTCAGTAGCTTCTGAGCCTACTCGGATTCCTTCTGAGGAGGAGATCAAGGCTGTGTTCTTTAAAATGCCTAAGTGCAAGGCGCCAGGGCCCGATGGTTTTCCAGCTGATTTTTTCTGGATGCTTGGGAGATTGTAGGAGACGAAGCTACATAGGCAGTCAAAGAGTTCTTTACCTCAGGGAGATTACTCAGGAAGTTCAATGCTACAACGGTTGCTCTGATCCCCAAGGTCACTGGGGCAGACAAGCTCTCTAAGTTCAGACCTGTCTCTTGTTGTTCGACAGTATATAAGGTTATTGCAAGATTGCTGAAGAAGCGTCTCAAGATTTTTGTGCCGAAAGTTGTTCAACATAACCAGGTGGGGTTTATCAAAGGCCGGTTTCTCTGCAAAAATGTCCTTCTAGCATCTGAGCTGGTCACCGGATTTCTCAAGAGGGGTCCAACGACTCGGGGCTGTATTCAAATTGATTTAATGTAGGCTTATGACAATCTAAACTGGGATTTCATGCTCAATATCCTTAAGGCGTTTGCTCTTCCGGAGATCTTTATCGATTGGATTAAGGAATGTATCACCACTACAACGTTCAGTATAGCTTTCAATGGAGAGTTATTGGATTGTTTTCCAGGAAAAAAGGGATTGAGACAAGGTGATCCTATCTCTTCGCTACTGTTTGTTATGGCAATGGACATTCTCTCCAAGCTCCTAGACAGAGGCGCTATGGATCATGTGTTTGGTATTCATCCTCTAGGTAATGCCCCTCTTATAACTCACATTAGTTTTGCCGATGATGTGCTGCTGTTCTTTGATGGGACAGACCAATCGCTTCAAGGATTACTCTCCATCTTGGATAATTTTAACAACTGCTCTGGGTTGGGTATTAATAGAAGCAAGACAGCAGTATTTTTTTATGGTGGTGATAGGGTCCGTAACCGAGCCTCTGCAGCCTCTCATGGTATCTCTCAGGGCTCATTTCCGATTCGTTATCTAGGAGTTCCACTCACGACAAAGAAACTGAGAAAACAGGATTATCAGCCTCTGCTGGACAAGATTCATTCTTGGTTTACTTCTTGGACAGTTAAACATCTCTCGTTTGCGGGTCGGCTGCAGCTGTTGAAATCAGTGATCTACTCAACTATATCTTTTTGGGCCTCTATCTTTCTTCTACCGAATGGTTGTCTCAGGGCACTGGAACAAATGTGCAATAGTTTTCTTTGGAAGGGAGTCCCAACAGGAGCAAGAGGAGCTAAGGTATCTTGGGAAGCATTATGCTCTTCCACGAAATCAGGAGGCCTTGGCCTTAGGAGGTTGAGCCCATGGAACATGATCATGGGACTGAAGCTCATCTGGCTGTTGTTTGCCTCGTCTGGTTCTCTATGGGTTTCGTGGACTCGATTACATTTAATTGGTGCTGATAATTTCTGGATCCTTGACGCTACTAGATCAGGGAGTTGGGTTTGGAAATCGCTTTGTAAGCTTAGGCAATTAGCTCGACCGTTTGTGGTCTGTGAGGTTGGCTCAGGCATTTCCGCAAGTTTCTGGCATGATAATTGGACATCATTAGGACCGCTCTTACACTTAACGGGTGAGATGGGTCCGAGGTTGAGTGGTCTTTCAGGGGAACCGGTGGTTCGTGATGCTATAGTGAATAACAACTGGTGGATGAGCACTTTAAGATCAAGGAACCCGGTTATTTGCTTTCTAAAGAATTGCTTACCTGATCATCAAGCAATAGTTACGTCAGAAGACGATGACCGTTTTTTATGGCAACTTGGTGATGGGGCTCCTGTGTCGGATTTCTCGTCTTCTCTCATGTGGAACCACCTATATGATAGGCTCCCGGAAGTGACCTGGCATAAGGCAATATGGTTCAAAGGAAGGATTCTGAAGCATGCGTTTCTTGCTTGGTTGATGGCTCTAGACAAATTATCCACAAAGGACAGGATAAGGAATTAGGGTGTGGCAGTGTCTCCTACCTGTCTCTTGTGTGGTGTTGCTGATGAATCTCGACATCACATTTTCTCTGATTGTGATTATAGCAAGGAGGTGTATTCGTACTTCTTCTCGGCTGTCCATCTTTCACCCCCTCCACTGGTCATGGATGTTCTAAGATGGATTAAAGCTCCCACTCAGGACAATAATATCAACCTGATTTTAAAGCTCTCTTATCAAGCTTCTCTCTATATGATCGGGAAAGAAAGGAACTCAAGTTTGCATACTCAGTCATCTCGGCCATCAGCTTCTCTTATTCAGGAAATTCAACGTTTGCTTCGTGCCAAAACGAATATTTTGTCTAGAGAACAGAGGAATCTCCCCTCCACAATCACTTTCTTATCTACCTGGCGTCTCCACTTTAACATGTAGTAGTTTCGTTTTTCTTAGTTCTTTTTGTAAGCGGATCTGATGATCTGAGAATAAACGTTGTAATCATGCAGATAAATAAGAATAAACATTTAAATTAAAAAAAATATATCAAGAAAAAAAAAAAAAAAAGAATGTTGTTCATTGGCTCTTATATATAAGCATCCATCTATTATATATTTAAAAGAAAAATAAAAATAAAATCTGAGCGTTCAACGTTTAAGAGGCATCAACATGTCCTCTATATTTTATAATAAGTTTATCTCGCTAACTAAAACTCATCGCAATCCTTTCACAAACCACGTAACTCTTGTTGAATTTGTGACTTTTTGCTGTTGCTTAATCATATTCTTAACTATATTTTTCTCAAGACAATTCGTTTCACATTTCTTTTTTTCTTTGTTAACTTTTTTAGTGACGTTTCTTATTTTATATACTTGGACTTTTGGGGATTCATTTGCCTGTTATCCACTCACTATCTCAGTTATGCGTCTAGCATTTTCGACAATTTACTTGTTCGTTAATACGAATATACTCTTTGTTGTTATACTATAAGCACCACATCACAAGAAGTTGATCTTTTTGTTTACCTTTATATCGTGATTAAAAACACTTCTTCACGACAAATAGTATAGTTTCGTTCTCAAAGCTACTACTGATTCTGAATCCGGACGTAAAATTAGGCCTCATTAATAACGTTATAAAATTGCAATTATCGGAACTTCATTAAGGATTCTGAGTTACGGTACACTTAAACTCTGTGTATTGCACTGAAACAAACAAGATATATGTACAATCAAATGACAAATCTTATACTTATACATATATAGGCTGATATTGTTTATCTATTAATGTTAGCAGGGAAGTGAGTAACAAATATTTGAAGTAATCAAGTATATGTTATAATATCACTTCAAGTGGCTATTATAAATTTCATTTTAATATCAAAATGAGAAGTTTGAGTTACAATTTTCTAAACGACAACCTTGGACTATCACATCGTATCATCGTGAATGTATCTAATTTAAAAATATTGTTTGTAATAAGTTTGGCTCATCATTCATTTGTCAATGAATTAATTAGATTAAAATAAAACATAAGAAGAAAAAAGAAATTTCTTAAATACGTTTAATTGGATATCACTTTTCAAAAATATATTCGATCAAAAATACCATAACGTCTAGGTTTAAGGTTTAGGGATAAATTTCACTTCTACCTTTCTTTCGGTACCACAATTTATGTTTACTTTTATTAAAGGTATATTTTCTCACATATTTTTTCATTAAAAAGGAAAAAAGCTCTTATACCCTTGATTTATATATATAAAAAATATAAATAGTTATTTAATAAATAATAAAAACAGAAAAATAAAATAATTTTTTATATAGTTTTCAAATTCTACATTTTCAAATTCTGACTTTTTTATAATTTTTATAATTTTATTTTGTTAATTTTCTTTTTGAAATTCAAAAATTCTTTCCGAAACCATTTTAATTTTTTTTAAATTAAGTATTTATTTATATATTTATTAAAATTTTAAACTCCACATTCCAAAACCTCACCTCTCAGCACTAAAATTTTAGGTCTATACTAGTTAACCATATGATTATAAGTGTCTATTTATCTTTTTTAAAGTGATGATAAATGTGGTTAAGGTAAATATTAAAAGTGGTATTAGGAATGAGGTAGTTTAGGCTTATTGATTATTGTTAAGGGTTTAGCATTTTTTTTTGTCATCAACTTATATAGACTCATACTCACTCTATATTAGTTAATCAAAAGATTATAAGTGTGTATTTATCTTCTTAAAAGTGATGATAAATGTGGTTAAGGTAAATATTATAAGTGGTATTAGGAATGAGGTAGTTTAGGCTTATTGATTATTGTTAAGGGTTTAGTATTTTTTTTTGTCATCAACTTATACAAACTCATACTGACTCTATATTAGTCAACCATAGGATTATAAGTGTCTATTTATCTTTTTAAAAGTGATGATAAATGTGGTTAAGGTAAATATTAAAAGTGGTATTAGGAATGAGGTAGTTTAAGCTTATTGATTATTGTTAAGGGTTTAGTATTTTTTTTTGTCTGTTAAGGGTTTAGTATTTAAGAAGTGATGTTGAGTTTATTAACTTGTATAAATGTTTTATAAATTAATTTTAAAGATTAATAAATGATCTTAAAAATTTAATTTAATGTTTTTATAAAAAAAATTAAAATATTTATAATTAAAAATGGTTATCTTTTAAAGATAAACTAGATTATAAACTCGTGCGTAAATTTTAATAATAAGTTTAATTTCATAATACTTTCCAAATAACATGTATATGTTTATTTACATTTTCTGTAAAATCATATACAAAATATGATTTCTTATTTTGAGAAATTGTTTAAACTACCACATTCTTAATATTATTTTTCATATTTACCTTAATCACATTTACCATTATTTGTAAAGAATTAAATAGACACTTATATCCCTAGAGTTAACTAATCTAAACTTAAGGTTTAGATTTGAGGAGTTATATTTTGGACGGTGGGGTTTAAGAATTTTTTTTTTTAAAAAAAAAAAACTTAAAATTTAATAATTTTTTTTTGAAAAGGTACCAAAAGAATTTTCGAAAGATTCGGAAAAGCAATTTTGAATTATTTTATAAGAAGGTTAGAATTTAAAAACGTATAATTCTAAAACTATAAAAATATTGTATTATTTAAATAATTGTTTATATATATATATATAAAAAATAAGGGTGTCGACAAAAAAATATATATTAAAAATAAGGGTAAAAGTATCTTTTGTTCTTTAGTGAAACTTCATACTTTATGTATTTGTGAAAATGTTCCTCTATGGAAGGAAACATGAATAGTGGTACAAAAAGTGAGGTAAAAGCAGAATTTTTCCTTTTATTTTTCCTATTTAAATTTTTATAAAATTATCTTTTAAATAATTAATACTTATGTATCTTTTGTCTTGTATATGTAAATGTATATGTGTATTTGTAAAATGTCTTATATTAACTATATTTTAATTTTGATTAAACTATAATTATTGTTTTTTACTATTAGATTACTTAAAGGATTACCATATTTTAATTGATTAGTAGGATATTTACTTAAGTGAAAGAGCATAAATATTTGATATAATATATTTTATGATCATAAATATTTGATATTTTACTTAACATATAAAGTGTTATATTAAAATATGGTAATCCTTCAATACAAAACAATGAATATTACAAATTAATAGATATATTTTAGAATATATTTTTAAGGACATAAATGATCCATCGTTTATTTCTATTAGCTGTTGTTTTATATATTACGCTATAAATAGATGATTTAGTTTATTTTTTAAGATTATTTTCTATTTGTGTCTGTTTTCAGTATATTTGTTATAATTTAATGTTTTTTAGCCATTTTAGATAATTTAAGTTAATTCATAGATAATTTTACAAATATGCCACATAATATTTATAATTTATATAGTAATATTTATTACTAAATCTTAATTCTTAAAGTTCCTAGATCTTAATATTTCATTTCAAACTCACTAAAAATGTAAGTAGACTTTACATATTAAGTTGATACTTTTAATGAGATTTTAGATTCCTTTATTGTTTATGGAATTCTATTATCTTGGATTAACTATTTTTGGAAATTATGACATTTGAGAAAATAGTAAAATTTTGTAATGATTTGTCATATTTGACTGGTTGTTTTAAATTTTCTGTGGACAATCTCAATGGCTTGTTTAACTAACTTATTAGACATAGTAAATAAAACTTATATAAGATCATTTTAATTTATGTATTACATAGAGCCTATATTTTTATCGATGAATCTTATTATAGATTTAGAAACTCATCATGTAGTTTGTTTTATTGTTAGCGACTATATTTACGATAATAATTATCATAGATATACTATTTATTAACAATATGTATTTCACATAAAGTTGAATTTACCTGCAGTTATCATTTTAAATAATTTTTTTTAATATAATGAAATCCAAAGAATGAATTGCTAGGTAGAAACCATTCACTGTTTTAATATTTTTTTTATAAAGACTTGTATAGTATATTGCAAATTTAGACGATTAGTTACACTCTCTACAACTACTTCAGAAATTAAAAACATTATAAATTAAATTTCAGGTTGATTTTAATTTATAGCAATACAGACATAAATTACATATATATATTCTATTTCGATATATGGGATATTTCTATGTTTTAACATAGTTTAGAATATTCTTTTCAAATAATTGCCATGTATAAGAAGTTAGTTATTTTAATATGTTTAGCCATGTTAGTTTAGATTATTTCATATTATTTTTTCTATTTTAAATAATTATTTAAAAAAAAAAAATTATACTTTAAAATTATATGTAGCTTTTAATATTATGTTGCATCAAATTTTAAAATATATCTGTTTTGAATACTCATAGCTTTGATTTTTTTAATTTTTATTATTTTAAAAATATGATTTAATTTTATGTTAATTTTCGAAATATATATTATATTTCACTACGTCTAATAACATGATGTATAATTCACTATGTTTAATTAACATAGTGAATTAATAGATTTTAGAATATACTCCCTCTCTTCCCGAAAGTAAGATTTTCTAAAGCGTTCACGCTTATTAAGAATTCAATAAATGTTTATAATTTATTTTTTTTAAAAATTTTATTATACACTTTTCAATAACTTTTCACCAATGAAATTTAATCAATTCAAACATTTTCATTTAATGTTTCTTAAAAGTATAAAAAAGTACCTTAAGCATATAGAAAATCTATCTTTGTGGAACAAGTAAAAAATCTAAAACATCTTACTTTCGGAAACGGAGAGAGTATGTAATAAACTAAAATATACAATCCTCTATAATGTAATCTTTATGAGCATTTTTTGTCAACAAAAAAATTATGAGCATAAATATTTGATATTTTAAAATTAACAGAAAATAATTTTAAAAATATAAGCATTTCAAATGATAAATATAACTACAAATTATTATGTGGCATATAATTTATCATTAAAATTAAAATTCATGTGTTAGTTAATCAACATATGAATTAACTATATGTTAATTCATGTGTTGATTTATTTAAGTAACTTAAAGTTAAAACATCAAAATATTTCTTTTATAATTGACATTATAGGTATCTCTTATAACTATTTCTATCTATAATGTCGATTTTATATAATAAGTTCTGTGAAAAAGTTTATAATCGCGTGTTTTGAATTTATATAGTAATAATTGTTTGAAAGTCTTCCAATTTTTATTTAATAATTATCTTTGTTCGTTATTGTTATGTCAATTTTCACAAAATAAATTAAACATTAAGTAACTTATATTTTTTTTTTACCTTTTTAGTTTAACATCTTATATCGATTTATACTTTATTTTGAAATAATTAATTTTTGGTAATATATGCATATTTTGGAAATAAAAAATGATTTGGCATATTTGTTGGTGATTTAAAATAATATATGGACATTCTAAATAATTTATAACTTCAACTTATATAAAGTATACGTTATTTGTGAATATTGTCAATGACATATAACTTAAAATTTGAAACCACGTGCTTTAAATCTATATAGTTATAATTGTATGAAAGTCTTGCATATTTTTAATTTTTTGTTAAATTTCAAAAATATTACAAATATTAAGTTAATTTAATATATATTGTTTTACTTTGTTAACTTACCTTATATGATATTGATTTATATTTTATTGTTTGAAAGTCTTTCAATTTTTATAATAATTATCTTTGTTATTCATTTTTATGTTAATTTACAGAAATCTGTTTAACATTAAGTAAATCATATATAATGTTTTAACTTTTTATGTTTAAATTTTAATATTGATTTATATTTTATTTTGAAATGGACATTTTTTGGTAATGTTGACCTTTTTAGAAATAACAAACAAAAATAAATGTTTCAAAGTCTAGTTATTTTTAATTTTATGTTAAATTTCAAAATATTATATATATTAAGTTAATTTTTATATAATTTTTTTAATTTTGTTAAATTATTTTGTTTGATATTGATTTTTATTTTATTGTTTGAAATTTTTCCAATTTTTAATTTAATAATTATCTTTGTTAGTTGTTTTGTGTTAATTTCCAAAAATCAGTTTCACATTAAGTTACTTATATATAATATTTTTACTACTTTCTTAAGTTGACCTTTTATTTTAATTTATTTTTTATTCTGAAATAAACAATTTTTGGTAATATTAATATTAACTGGAAATAGCAGATTGAAAAATTGAATTGGCATAATATAATTGGTGGTTAAAAATAACATGTGGATTTTTTTAGTAATTTATGACATTAACTTATATATAGTATATATTATTTATGAATATTTTCAATGGCTAATAATCCAAAAATTTAAATTATCTGTTTTAATTTTTTTATAGTTACAATTGTTTGAAAGCCTTGTTTTTTTTTTGTTTTTTTTTTATTTTCAAAATTTATTATAGATTCAGTTTTTTTGTCATCAGGAAATTTGCGTCCATGTGAAATACGAAAGACGGTTGGTTCCTTATACTGCGTGTTAGGCTATTTCGCCTTTGTATTTTGCGTCCTTGGTACATAGATGATCTCTGATCTAAAAAAACTTTTTTTCAGAATTTTAAAATCTTCCAAATAATTTGCAAAAACTGGTCATTCTTCTGGTCTCGAAACTATCTTTCCTTATTTGATATTGATTTCTGTTTTATTTTGAAATAAACAAATTTTGGGAAATTACCACAAATACCACATTCATAGTGCCACTTTAAGCCTCACTTTTAATAAGAGGTAAAAGATATTTATATCTCTAAGGTTAACTAATCTAGACTTAGGGTTTATAATTGAGAGATGAAGTAGGGTTTTTGGAATGTGAAATTTCGGATTTAATAAATATATAAAAAATACTTTAAATTTTTTTTTTTAATAATAGTTTCAAACATAACTTTTGATTTTCAAGAAGAAATTTTGAAGAAAAGTTCAAAATATTTTTTTAAAAAAATTTCGAATTTGAAAATGTATAATTTGAAAAACGTAAAAAAAAATTATTTTATTTTTTATTTATCTAAATAATTATTTATTATATAGAGAGAAAACAAATGTATAAGAGTCTTTTGCCACTTAATGAAGAAAGTGTTTTTGAAAATATTCATTTAGTGGTGGTAAAAATGAATAATAGTACCATGAAAACGATAAACATGAAATCCCCCCACAAATTTTTGGAATATTGACATTTTTGAAAATATTAAACTAAAATAATGATTTGTCATATTATGATTAGTTGTTTTAAATCTTATATGTTTGAAATCATACTATTGAATATTTTCAATAACATATAACTTAAACTTTAAAAATTACGTCTTTTAAATTTATATAGTTCTAATTGTTTAAATATATTGGATTTTAAGTTAATTATTATATTTGTAAGATATTTTATGTTAATTTTGAAAATATATTATATGTTAAGTTAACTATATATAATTCTTTGAATTTTGTGAGTTTACCATATTTAAATTGATTTATATTTTATTTTGAAATAAAATTGCTACCATATTTCGATTGATATATATATTTTATTTTGAAATACACGATTTTTCTTATTATTGATATTCTTAGAAATAGTAACTACTAAAATACTAATTTGTTATAATATGATTGAGAAATTTAATGTTTACCTTTTTCATGGTACCATTATTCATTTTTGCCACCGCTAAAGGAACATTTTCAAAAATACTTTCTTTATTAAGTAGCAAAAGACTCTTATACTTTTGTTCTCTATATATATAATAAATAATTATTAAAAAAATAAAAATAAAAAAAATCATAAAAATGTTTTCGATTTATACTTTTTCAAATTCGAACTTTTTTATAATTTTTTTTGATTTTTTTTTCGAATTGTTTTTTGATTTTTTTTTCGAAATTTCTTTTTGAAAATTAAAAATTATGTTTGAAACTATTTTTAATTTTTTTATATTTTTGAAGTATTTATTTATATATTTATTATGATCCTAAATTTCACATTCCAAAAATCCACCTCTCAACATGAAAAGTTGTACTATGAATGTGATATTTATGACAATTTCTCTAATTTTTTAAATATCTTGAATTTTTAAGTAATTATTATATTTGTAAAATATTTTATGTTAATTTCGAAAATATATTATATGTTAAGTTAACTATAAATAATTCTTTGACTTTTGTAAGTTTACCATATTTAAATTGATTTATATTTTATTTTGTATTAAACTATTTTTGGTAGTATTGGTATTTTTAGAAATAGCAAACTAAAATGATGATTTGTCATAATATAATTGATGATTTAATATTTTATATAGTATAATATAGATTTAAATAGTGGTATTAAATTTGTGGTACATTTGAAAATTTTCAATAATAAAATGAATTTTGTTTTTGCAAGTTGTGCTAAAGCCCAAAACGTGGGAAACAACCACTCACCCCACAATAAAATCGAAGACCCTTTACGCTTTTCTTTTGGATTGTACCTTTTCATATTAAACATTTTTAAATAAGAAACGAGTATTTCCTACTTTTTATTTTGAAAGGGATTTAATGACCAAGGATCACTGGTTTCTGTTGTGCTGTCAGTGGTCAGTGGTCAGTGGTCACAATTATTAATTTTTCTTTCTTTCATAATGGTATTAGATAATGTTTCCAAACCATGAGCAGATTATATATCGCTTCGGAAAATAAAAAAATAGAACAAAATAAGTATTATATATAAATAATGGAATTAGAAACCTTAAGTATTCATAATATATTATAAAATATATATTGGAATTTATCAAATTTTGTACTGTGCAACTTCAATCATTCTCATCAAAATCTTGATTATGGTTTCGAATGGAAAAAGCCTATCAAACGCCGCGGATTTGGTAGATCAAATAGAGGGGATCAAGAGTGATTCAAGCGGCTCTAGGAATACTAATATGGACCTAGCGGATCAAACAATTCAAAACGTATGTTAAATAGTGAAAATGGATAAAAAGCGGTACAAAGTACTGTACAAATTTAAAATAAGTTAGATAAATTTTATATTACTATTTATATATATTTAATAACTAAAAGTAAATATCTTAAAAATAATTTATAAAACAATAACTATAAATTTCTATTTAAAATATAATATTAATTTTATTTAAGCATATATAATTATTTTGAGCTTTAAAATTATATATATATATATATGATATGAAATAATTATAATTCTTGGTAAAATAGTATAATAGTTTTTCACAATATTAACTAATAAATCAATCGAAAAATATTTAAAAGTTTTCCTAACACATTGTAAAAAAATAAAACATAATGTCAAATAATAATACATTGTAGCTATTAATAAATTTTCAAGATGAAATACAATTTAAATCAATATATATTTAGTATTATATGTAAATAAATTTAAATGAAATATTTTTAAAAATAAAATATTATATTAAATTAAAGATGCACATGATAAATATGGTGTAAATAGAAAACTAAATGTTTTTTTGATGAAATAAGATTCACAAGATCAAAACTATAATTGTATGTTTACATATGTTACAAAAAAAGTTTTATCATAGAAAATATGAAAAGAATTAAATAATTTCAAAAGTTAAAAATTGTTTTACAAGTAAAAGTATATAAAATACTCCTTTTGTCGAGTTTTAATGGAGAGTGAATAATTAGGGGATGATACACAAGTGTATCTCACCCACCAAATTATCCCTATACATCAAATTTTTACAATTTGGTTAAAAAGATGATCGGGTATACAAGCAGTCTTAATTTTTTTTGTCTTTTCTGAAAAAGGTGGATGAACCACTATTGATTCTATACACTTGTTCAGTAGAGTGTTTCATCCACTTTTTCTTCATTAAATAACTTCTTTATTTTTTTTAATAAATGATAATCTTTTTGTCATTTATGATAAAACTATATTTTATGACATATATATACCATTTATATTTATCTAATTTTAGTTATTATTATTTTTAAATACAAAATGTGACTTGTATAATTTACACCATATTTTCTATTTATAATAAATTTTTATTTGACATCATACTTTATACATCATAATTTATTTTTAAATAATGTGTTATTCTTTTGTTTGAAAAACTTTTGAAAATTAAAATTTATTGGGTTAATTAATTTGTAACTCAAAAAATAAAATATTTATGAAAAACAATAATTATGTTTTTAAATCATCCAAACTAGGAAATTGTTTTAAAACTCAAAATAAATTTAATTTAATTTATTATTTTAATATAAAATGTATTATTTTTTACAATTATAAATTACTTTTCCTCAACATAATTATTTTTAAGAAAATAATTAGTAATATAAAATTTTCTATAAATTATTTTAAATTTATATAGTATTTTGGACCTTTTTATCCTTTTTCACTATTCATATATATGTTTTAGGCTCCCAATGGAGAAAACAGATCAAGCGTTGCGGATCTAGCATATCAAGCGGATCGAACGGAACAAGAGTGGATCGAGCAGTACAAGTGTGGATCAATCGGATCTACCGGTTTAAAACATATGTTTGAATGGTGAAAGTGGATAAAAAGTGATCCAAAGTACTCTACTAATATAAATTAATCTATGGTCATTTGCAAAATTTTATGAATGGAGGAAATAGTAAATGCTCTACTTTGGTGTATGAACCACCTTTTGTTCTGCTTCCCATTCTAAGCCTATATATAACCAAATAATATTTGTGGTTGCATTTCTTATTTCTATCAAAAATATGTATTTTTATCCCGGGTTAAATTATGTCGATAATACCACACATCTCTTTGTTAAATCCAGTGGTCAAAATATTTTTTTATAAAAACAAATTAAATAAATTGAAATAAAATTGAAATGAAGAATTTGATATTTTTATTTAAGATTTTAAATCTCATTTTCAGTTAAAATGTTTTAAATCTTATTCAGTTAAAATGTTTTAATAAATTTTCATTTGATATATTTCTATGGGTTTCTTCAAATTAGTTTATCATGCAATTAAATTATCTCTTAGTTTCACAAATAAGCTTACGAATGAACTTATCCTTTACAAGCACATCACCAAAAGTTTTTGAAAATATTCATGTTCAAATACATCAGTTTCCGTATACAACTATGAATGAAAATCCTTTTCACAGATAGTAACGAAAGAAACGAATAAATAAATAAATTTACCACTAATTTATGGAATCCCCTAATAATTTTTCTTTACTCAGTCAAAGAATGCGCTTTCTTAATGCTGTCATTTCCTGTGCATTACGACCTGAACTCGCTATTTCGTGATTCATGAACATAAAACGGGAAAACATCAGAAATAGGGACCCGTCATTTGATAAAACTCTATGATATCAATTACGACACCTTTCATAGGTAGGTATGATTTTTGAATGGTGACTTGCGGGATAAGTGCGGTGTGGTTGTAATAGAAATAAAAATATATAGATACATCGGTATATGTAGAGCTTTTTATTACTATTCACGGTGGTGCGGTGCGTAACAGTTCGTTACCGGCATTAGTTACGCAGACCTGAAATACCAGAATAATAATTGATTATGTCCTACGAACATGTTATATCTCAGTAACAGAATATGAATTGTCGATATTATAGACACATTTGGTGAATTTGGATTGGGTAAGACCACACCATCAAGATCTCCTTTTGAGACGAAAACAAAAAATGAAAAGCAACGAAATGATGGAAAGTGGTAATGATAGGTGCTCTCTATGGTAAGACTCATGTGGTTCTCTACTCTTTGCGTTGTTAAATAAATGTATAATTGTTTATCCTACACTAAAGTTCAGGGTGACCGATGCACACCATTCCAAAGCGAAAACCATTCCAATTCAAGCTCATTTTAGTCTTAGTTGTATTTAGACTAATTTATATATTTTTTTTTTCAACAGCCTTGTTGGGGAAAGTCACACGGCGCAGCGGAAATACTAATGGTCGTGTTCCCCTGACCTTGTGCGAACCTGTGAGGAAAATACTTCGACGATGGCAAGATATCAAAGTTGCGATAACTAAATGAGACACACAATTTTTACGTGGAAAACCTCCTCGATGTGAGAAGGAAAAACCACGGGACCGTAGTCCACTCAAAAATCCACTATATAAATGGTATGAGTACAACCACGTCCTCCCTGTTCAACAGCCTGAACAGAACAGAGAGTCTAGCTACAAATAGCTATCTCCAACACAAACAACAACAACAAGAGAGCAACACAAAGCTTCAAAACCGGCAGCAACCAAACGACCTCAGCTCACAAAGATTCCGGCTTCCAGAAACTAATCCAACCGTACAAATCCAAGTTAAACAAGTCGACAATACCTCTGCCAAATTTCAGCTCAAGAAGAGAATATCTCACCGTTGGATTTACCAAACACCCAAGACTGCTCTGCTGAAGAACTATGGCGACCAGCTTCAAGAAAACCCAGACAACAGAAGATCCAACCGTTGAAATCCAAATCCCTTCGGTGAACCTCTAACCCACTGACTGAAGAAGCTTCCCACAAAATATCAGCCCGATCAGGATCCGTTTGACCCTCCAAATCCAGTCTTGAAATCACCTTACGAGTTTTTTCCTTCTCTCTTCTTTCTCTCTTTTGTCTCTCTCTCTAAACTCTATTATTGTGAGTAGTGACAAAGGGGAAACATTATTATTTCTTAAGTTCACCCCAATTGGTCCTCTCCATCTAGGAGGGACCCAACAAGCCTATAATTTATATTTAAGATAAAAATTATATCTTTATAAAAAGTTAGATGAAGTTGATCATGAATTTGATAGAGAAGATTTATTTATCTTTGTCTAATTATGCTTTTCTGATTTACTTTACAACGTGTGAACAAATTGGATATTATATAGGACAATATAAGAACTTGATAAAATGTTCGCTTCTAGATGAATGATGATATATTATCTAATGACACCATTTATGCTATCAGTAGCTTGATCACATTAGTTTTAAAGAAATACCCTTTAAATTTTTTTTTGTCACAAATATAAAAAATCAAAATGACCAAAATGTTTCATTAAAGAAGTAATTGTATATTTATACTATAGGGTTAACTAATCTAAACCTAGAGTTTAGAGTTAAGTGGTGGAGTTTTGAAGTGGGTTTAAAAGTTTTAAAAATAAAAAATAAATATTAAAAATAGTTTCAAAAAGCATTTTCGAATTTCAAAAAGAATTCTTTTTCAGAAAAATAAAATAAAAATTCAGAAAAAAATTATAAAAAAATTTGAAAACATATAATTCGAAACTATAAAAAACTATTTATTTTATTTATTTTTTTATATTTATATATCTAAGGTATAAAAGTCTTTTATTTTTTTAATGAAACATTTTGGTCATTTTTCTTTTTAGGAACTTTTTTTGTGAGAAAAAAACTTAAAAATAGTCTATAGAGAGTTGCCCTTAGTTTTACATCTAATTTTAAGCATCAATGTTTGATGAAACTCTCCAACTTACTTTAGACTGGAAATATTTTGGCTAGTGACTACATTTGATGTTAGGACACGTTATGAGCTTACCCGGTATTGTTCAACCGTCCAAATCACTACCATCTCACTTAACTATGCGTTTGCAAATTAGTAATTTGGATTATTAAAATTTGAGCACATCATATATATATTCACACAAAAGCGATATATATTCTATATTACATATTCACGTTGTATTTATTTTTAGTTTTTGCTAAACTCGCGTTGTTTTTCAAAGAGGCCTGAATCATTAGCTGAAAAGATAAAATTAAGATTCAAAACAAAAACTCATACTACAACTTCAAACACAGAGATTATCACACCACATGACTCATGAAAATCAAAAGCACGTACGTACGAATTTTATAAAAACAAAGAGGTAAAGTGGGCTTTGAGATTTTCATCTGGATGACCAAATCCATCACCCTCCTTGTAGAACAAATTGATCACACGTGCAGTATTGAAGACTCGCATTACAATCTGGCGTGGCACAGTAGATAAGGCTTTAAAGAACTCGTCTGTCATCATCTCATGGTGATCCTTAATTATCTTCTTCAATTCTGTAACCGCTTCTTCTTGACTTACACCATGCTGCTTCATGTAACAGTTGACTCCATTTGCCACTTCCCCTCTCTTTAACTCTTCTTCGAATGTGGTTATGTCGTTAATCAGACGAAATACAACATTAAAAGCTAGGATGACTTTAGGTCTAGAGGCGAACCACTCGTACATTATCTTCTCATCACAGTCTTCCATCCCTAGAAAGCTGTAGACTGCCATATCATCCATTGCACCTGTGACGATTCCAACCTCCATGTACTCTTCAAAGTTTGGTACGTGACCTGCGCGTGCCCATTTTGCTATCTCTAGATACCCTTTCTTTGTCAAGCTCTTTATCTATGTTTTTTTTTCAGTATAAACATATAATATTACTATTACATCTTTTTATTATTTTTTCTACCTAATAACTATTAACCAGTGCCGAATCTGAAATTTTAAAAAAGCCATAAACATTTTCAAATTAATTTTAGTAAATAATTTTTTTGACAATTAGGAGTCATGCAACCTATGTATAAATTTCTTAAGAAAATTTTAGAGCTAAATTTCTTAAGAAAATTTTAGAGCTAAAGCAAATGTTTTATCGGGTTGTGTCTAGAACCGGCCCCTGCTAATAACACTTACGTACCTCATCTATAGTCGGTTGCAGACCACCAGGTCTTCCTAGCGAGCTCATTTCACTTTCGATGTCTTGCATAACTTCCCACAAAGTTCGGAAAATAATTTGCATATAGTTTGGTAGATCTTCAATGGTTCCAATATCCCACCTAGCCATTGACCCTACATAAGACCATAGGACTATAACGAGCTCAATATAACATAAAATAAAGATTATACCTTTGCAAGGCATCAGTGAAACTTATAACTTCAGGAAGAGTGCCATAGGCGTCATATGTATCATCAACAACCGTCATGATCATGGAGATTTTAGTGCCTATAACTCTCGCAAGGGAATATCTTGGCTCGAAGTATATACCCATCATGCCGAAATAGATCTCCACATTTCTGTCCCGAAAGGTATTAGGTAGTTTAGACGCAAGATCTAGCTCTTTCCACCATCTAGAAGAAGCAGTAGTCACATATAAGGTTATTATGATCTATATAACAAGATTAACTAGTACACATATGATTTGAGGATATAGCTACAAGGACATTACTTGGTGACATCTTTGAGCTCTTTGACGTAATGCAACTGGCAGTAGCTGAAGTTGTGTTTAGCAAACTTAAGAAGATTCTCCTCGTGATCTTCTTCTTGTTCGTAAAAAGAGATATATTCTCTTGCAACTGCTATTTCTACGCAATGATATCTAGGTATGTACAATGCATTTTGTATATGCTTAGAGAGATGTGGTTTAGTAGTATTAGTCACTGCCGCCAAGTGAGTCCTAGTGAAACTCCGTGCTTCCTCTATTATATTCTCATCTTTTGTTTTGAGATATGATGCTTGGTACAACTGCAACATCCCTCTAACATCTCGAACTACACTTTCCTTGAATTTTCCATCATGTTCCCCACTAAATCTTTCGAACACATCTACAAAGAAACGAGATAAATAGCTAAAATAAGTATCCATACAAGTGAATCAAGGAAATGGATCTAACTCTGCTTTGATCTCTAGCTCAGGGAAATTATGAATGGAAGACCCATAACTCGTTGGGTAAATTTTCTTCTACATTCTCTCTAAAATAGTAAAACTTCATTATAAAAATGAATTTGATCCAATGTATGCATGCATATATAATAGAGATTCTTTGTTTTTAAAGGACTAAATCATTATACTACAAAAACATACATTGGAGTAAAACTCATTTTTTATAATAGTGTTATATTTGTAGAAAAACATAGAGATAAATTGTAGATGGTCTTACCGCAAGACATTTTGTGACCATACAATCTGAAAACCTCAAACATAGTACAGATTGTTTCCAGGTCATCTTCCTTGGCAATCAAGCCTTCTAACTTCCCAAAAGCCTTGCTTAGAATCTCTTCGATTTCATCTTCGAAATAATGGGAGATCGCTAGACTGATAAGCAAGTAAATGAGACGAATTTTCTCTTTGTCACAGGTGTGAGGAGACATGAGCATATCTCTCACATACGGCTTCATAACCGATTCAATCTCATGCTCAATTGCATTGAACTCCTGCCAAGATATGATAGTAAGAAATGCATGTTAAACATAGCTAATATATTATTGTCATGTATCTTTAGTTACCAACCATAGATAGTCTCACATGGGGCCATAATGTTTATGTACTTACAGAACCGTCCACGGGAACAGAGAAGAGGTGATCTCCTAGAAAAGTGGGAGTAAACTGAGCCAAGGGACGAATACTCTCAAGATCGCCACCAGTAGCCATTACACAGAACAAATCTTGTTTTGGGGGTTGTCGAGAAAGCGTTTGGTTTCTAAGCAAACGGCCAGGTAAAAGAGAGAGCTTGGCCTTATGACATAGAGGGACTCTGTAAGTGCAAGGGAGAGTTTTAGGATCAAAACTCATCACCATTCTTGAAGCATGCATGTTTAAACTCTTGCCAATAACAAGATAGACACGAGACAGTGACACAATGTCTACTCTAGCTTTATGTTGTGATGATGGGATGGATGGTTGACTTTGCTTTCACATCTCTAGTTTGCTTTAAATCGATCCCAGATCTAGTGGAGAGCCTAAACCGTATTATTAATATCTAAACAACTACGATTTATGGAAGTTAAGTTTATAAGAAACTTCATTTTGTATTATATTTAGACATTATACTTCACGTCTGACATAGGGTAGATCTATGACTATGATCCTCTGATCTCAAAGGAGTGTTTTGCAACTAATGTCAGATAAGTCTGTATTAATATTTTTGACATGCAACATGTTATGGGAAAGCTATTATCCAACATGTCTTTGTATCAATGCATAATTGAATGATCATTTAAACCTGGAAAATACCTTTTTTTGTCTGTTAACAACCTGGATGATACCTGGTAGCAACGTATTGGTACTTGTGGTAGAGGCTGAAACATTTATTAAAAGAGTTAAATGATTTAATAAAAACTATGGAAGAACGATGTAATTGTCACTTAATCCATAACAATCAACATAATTGAAATTAAAGTCAAAGTCAAAGAATTCACTCTATACCACCTTAACTTCCATGGTGACTTGGTGAGTCTTTCTACGGAACAAAATAAAATACTCCATCAATTTTAAAATAATCAATGTTTTAGAAAAAAAATATTTTTAAATGATATTTGTTATATTTTAATACCTTAATAATGATAAATTGTAAACTTCAAAAAAGTTGATAGTGTTTTGTTGAATTTTGATTGACTAAAAATAATGGGATGGTTAAACCTAACAATCGATGGCGATAGCGATGGCGAAGGGGATTCGAGTGACGGCGATTCAGAGCAAATCCTACGGCCGATCTGTCCCTTGTGACTGTGCAGAATGCTGCGGCGACTCTTCCTCAGGATCCAGGGAAAGAGTCGTCACACATTTTTCCGATAGGATGCCTTCATCTGTTTCAGATGAAATATTATTACTTCCCTGCGAATGCCTTATATTCCTCTGCCACAGATACCGTTCAACCCATAAACATTAAGAGAATGTGCATACATAAACAACAAAGTAAACAGTAACAAGTTCTGACGATCTCAAATCCACACCATTTCTAGTAATCAAAAACTGTTTCTCCGAGGGCAAGTATGGGTTCCTTTTGCTTGATTCACAAGATTCATAAACACCAAGAGAAGATATATACATCGTAAATGGATTCAACAAAGAAAACATCACAAAAAAAAACCGTATTGCTGGAAGATAAATAGTACACACATTTGGTATCTGTCCATTGCTTCTTATTGCTCTTATTTGGAAGATTAAAAAGAAACATCACTACATGTTTTTCAAGGCAAGAGCACAACAGAGCCAGACGTTATCCTATTCTCAACGTCTGCATGAGCATCAGCCACACGAGACAGCGGATACTTGTGGTTCACACGAGCCTTTATAACCCCTGAAGCAATATTGGCGAAAACCTCCCCAGCACACTCCAACAACTCATCTCGAGTTTCATTGTACTGCATCATTGAAGGTCTTGTCAAGAAGAGCGACTTTGGAGCAAGATCGGACAGCGGAACAGGATCCGGAGATCCGGAGGATTGTCCAAAGCTCACCATGTATCCTCTGCTCTTTAAACACGCTAAAGATCCCTTGAAGGTGTCTTTCCCCACCGAGTCATAAACAACATCGACTCCTTTGCCTGATGTAATGTCTTTGACCCGTGAAACAAAGTCCTCGTTCTTGTACATGATAACGTGGTGGCATCCATCTTCTTTGGCTTGAGCCGCTTTCTCATTGGTCGAGACAGTTCCAATGACGGTAGCTCCAAGCGCATTTGCCCATTGACACAGCAGAGAGCCAACTCCACCAGCTGCAGCGTGGACAAGAATCGTGTGCCCACTTTCGACCTATCCAAATACAAATAGGATTTTGAGTCAATATAGTGAAGAGATCTTTATGTTAGAAGCAGATTAAATAGTGACTTTGGTTTTCGGTTCGGTAATCAGTTAGTTCAGTTTTCAAATTATTTTTAAAAATTAAATAGTCACTTTGATTTTCGGTTCGGTAATCAGTTAGTTCGGTTTTTAATTTATTTTTAAAAATTAAATAGTGATTTTGGTTTTCGGTTCGGTGATCAGTTAGTTCAGTTCGAACTAAATTAACCAAAATTTCGAACAGAACTAACCGGAAGTACTCAAAGAACCAAAATTTTAACCGAAACCAAAAACTTCGGTTAGTTTCAGTAAAACTTTTAAAACCCAAACTACCCATATACCGAACCGAACTTTTCGGTTCAATTCGGCTAGATTTTGGCTGAACCGAACTACCCAAATCCGCAGGCCTAGTGACTAACCTTGAAGCAACGGCGAAGGAGGAACTGTGCAGTCATACCCTTGAGCATGATTGATGCTGCAACTATAGGATCCATAGATGAAGGAACAGGAACCACTTTATCCGCAGGAAGGATCTGTTCTTCAGCATATGCACCCATTGGACTTCCAGCATAAGCGACGAGATCACCGATCTTTCTGCCAGTTAATCCTGACCCAACAGCTACCACTTCTCCAACAGCCTCCATACCTATGATCACAAATTGGCTTATAAGCTAAGATCTAAAAAAATAAAACTTCATTTGCATGTTTCCTAAAAGGTTGTAGAGAGCAGAACCTGGTGTGAAGGGCATAGAAGCTGGCTTGTAAACACCTTTCCTGTAGTAAACATCAATGAAGTTAAGCCCAATAGCCTTGTTCCTTACGCGTATCTCCCCATCTTTTGGCTCCCCTACTTCCACATCTTCCCATTTCAGAACCTTCAAGTCACAAACAAGAGACCACAATGAAATACTGAGAATACAGAACAATCACAATTTAAGAAGAAGAAAAAAACAATCACAAGTTTCAATATAAAAAGCTAGCATTGCAAAATAAAATAAAATAACATGAAGCAGCACCCTGATCAGTTTTACTAGGTTCCATTGTCTGTAATAAAAAGCCTATTAGAAATTTTATGGATTTGAATTTATATTGAATCCTAAACCATTTTAAATTATAATCATAGAAGCAAAATAGAGAGACACCCAATCTCAACCTAATCTGATTACAATGACCCTTTTCGAGAAAGGAGTTAAAAATCGAAACTTTGACTCACCTCAGGACCGCCATGCTCGTAAACTCTGATACCTTTCACCATCTTCTTCTCCGACGAATCCTCAACCGCGACTGTACTCAGAGCTTTTACAGCAACCGTAGACAACCGAAAGCTCGATGATTCGGCAAGATTTTGACGAAAGATGGGATTTTTAACTGGATTTCGTGGAAAGCTCGAGAGAGTTCGGTGAGGAAGTGACAGATGTCGTGACGCTTGAAGACGCGACAAGTGATCAAGAGTCAAAGCTGCTGCCATCTTCTTCTTCTCTTCCTCCTTTAACTTTTTATTTGCCTTTTCTCATTTTTATCCTTTAACTTTTGGTAATTACATTGTCACCATCGTACTTTTACTACATTACAAAATACACCTTAAAAGTCTTCCACATTGGCATCTAACCACATGTGTTTTGTGTGAAATCACTAACCATTTTGTTATTGGATTCAGTTCTGATAATTTAGATTTTGATTTTTTGTGACTTTTAAAATAATTATTTTTATTTTTTCTAGCAATCATGATTTCAAAAAAAAAAAATTCATAAAGCAAAAATTAACTAAATTACAAATTATTTTTTTAATGAACTAAAATATACAATAAATAAAAATTAATATTAAAAAAACAAAATCTGAATCCAATATTGGAAAAACAAAAATCTAAAATCTAAACTACTAAACAACTAAGGCCTTAATTTGTCAAATTATAAGCTCAGGTCACAGTTGCAAGGATAAAATAAGAGGAAGGACAACTAAACAATTATAAAATATTTAAAGGGGGGAAATTGTCAAATAGTTAGATTTGATTCATCTCCTGAAATCTTACACGTGGCACAACAGAACATACGAGATTATCTGTATTTGTCCTTTTTTTTTTAGTCGAGAACTTTTTTTTTTCTTCTTCTCTGCTCCAGGGGGAAATTCGAAAGGTGAAACCTTTTGATCTCCAGGGGGAGAGATCAATTACTCTTCTTTCATCAATCCGCTGAATCCTTTTGACTCTCCTCTTCGTCTTTGATCGTCTCGACGAATTGGGTTTCGTTCGATTCGATCAAATCCAAGAACTTTTAAAGGTTTGATTATGATCGATTGCTTTGTCATTTGATCATCGTTGATTGATTAGATGATATGGGTTTAGAGTTTATGTTCATAAAGTTATCTCCTTTTGTTTTTTTTTTTGTTTTCTGTAAAACTTGTATATGATTGGATTAAAGAGGATGACTTTAGATGGATTATACCTTATGAAATTGAGCACAAGTGTCTTTTCATTTATGTCTTGATGATCTTAAACAGGTTTCATTCAAGTGGGTTGCTTGAAGTAATTGGTTTAATAGAGAATGTCTTCTCTCATCTCACAACAATGGCAGGAGAGGACTAGTGGATTCTTCTCTTCATCAGGTTAGTTGATTTTTTTTTCATCTCTGTGTGTTTGTGGTTTAAAAGGCTTACTATGTGTTTGTATTTAGGGACGAAGCTTAGGGAAGCGAGGCAATCAGCTGGTAGTTTTGTGGGAGAAGTCGCTAAAGATGCGAAAGTGAACGTTGCTGATGTTGCAGAAAGAGTTGGATCCTTGTTCAAAAGCAGGTGGGCGATTCTTCAGCAGCCTGCAACTAGACACGCCGTGCAAGAACACCTTATAACAGCCGCTGCCACGACCGGGACATTGGTGAGAAAGGGTATCACTGAGACCAAAGAAAAGGTTTCCGTTGGAAAGATCAAAGTGGAAGAGGTATTTAACTTGTCAAACAATGTAATGTTCATTTTGGAACTTCTTTGATCTGTTTTTTTTGTCTTTTTAGGCGGCGAAAAAGACTGCGCAAAAGAGCAAGACGCTTTTGACAGATATCGAAAGATGGCAGAAGGTATATTTGAGCCTTAGATCTCATACTATCCGTTGGTTTGAGTTTTGGTCTCTAACTAACTTATTGTTCTTTATTAACCCTGCAGGGAGTTGCCAGCTCAGATGGTAAGATAGTTTATACACACAGTCCTTTCCTTTAGATATGGTAACTCACACTATATTAACAAACTTTTGTGCTCAGTGTTTGGTGTTGCGATTGAGATCACTGTCCAGCGGCAAGAGTCAAGCAGGCCTATTCCATTTATACTGATGAAATGCGCAGATTATCTCATTTTAACCGGTAATAACATTCCCAATTTATCACACGCCTGTAACGCTTTTATAGCTCATTATTGTGAACAAACGTAAATTAACTTTGAAGAAAGCAAAGAAATTTAAAAGAGCGAGGCAAATATCAGTTTATGGTTTGTATATTGATTATTGAATTTTATATTTATAATAATCACTTAGACTCGTATTTATACTATTTTAAAAACCAATAAACCTTTTTCCTTTTAAGAAAACATCTTTATCTCACTAAAAGGCATACTGTGGTATATATTCTTGTCAGGACTTAACTCACCAAACTTGTTCAAAGCCGAAGGAGACAAAAAGCTTATCCAACAATTGGTTTCTGCTTACAATCAAGGTACCAACAAACACTCAACGAGTTTAATCCTTGACTCTTATGTCTCCTTTGAGAGAGTTTGTGTAAACTTAAAACACTTGTTTGAACAGATTCTAGCGCGTCAATACCTGAAGGCGTGAATCCAGTTGATGTAGCCGCACTCATGAAATACTATCTTGCTAGCCTTCCCACACCACTAACTACTTTTGAGCTTTACAACGAAATCAAAGACGCAAGGTCGAGCGTAACCAGAATGAGAAAGTCACTCCAGAAGCTTTCCAGTGTCAACTACAATACACTTGAGTTCATAACAGCGTTGTTGCTTCGTGTGAGCCAGAAAGCACAACTCAACAAGATGAATTCACACAGCCTGGCTATGGAGATGGCTCCGGTGATCATGTGGCGAGAAGAGAAGAGGCCTGAGTCCTATAGGGAATACTGGAGACCCCCATCGAGGAGTCCTAAGAAGAGCATTGACTTTGAAACTGCTTCTCCATGGGACTTGCTCTCAGGTAATAAAAACAACCTTTAGCTAGCTTTTATAACTTTACCATTTGAAGCAGAGTTCATTTTTTTTTTTTTTTTAATCTTTAATGGTTTTACAGATGAAGGAGAAGGTGTGGTAGATGCATCTTCATCGATCTCTCTGGACGATATTGTTCAAGTTGATTTTGGTGCGGTCGACGTTGTGCAGTGCCTGATTGAACATCACAATGCTATTTTCACTGATGCAGGGGAGACTGTATGGAGGTGAAAACAACAACAGTTTTAACTAATCTTTCTCTGATGATTTGAGATTTCTCAGTTTCTGGACCAAAAGCAGAAGAAGATATCCTACCATTTTGATCTTGATAATGGTTTAACTGAGTAAAGGTTTCAGTAAATAAGCTTCGTTTTCATTTGGCTATTCTGTAAAACATTATTGAGACTTTCAGAAGCTGTTCAAAAATAAGTTTTTTTTTTTTTTTTTTGGCTTCAATAGTCGGATTGTTTCATCATATATCAAAATAAAGCAATCACATGGCTAAAAAAACGTGTAAACTTTCTCTACTTCAGAATCAAACAATATGATTCTTATCAAATGAAATGAGTTTCTTGACATTTATAGTATGAAACTGTGAGTAGTAATAGCTTTTAGGATATAGAAACCGCAGAAGTTCATGTCTGTAAATACGGACCGGGAAGCTCGTTGTGAGTATTCTGTGACATTGTTTCTTCAAACAGATACATGTCCCCCCGTTGGCCGATTTATGATTTGTTTGAATTGATCAGATCAATAGACTGGAGATTCTTTTGCCAATAAACAACATAACATATGAACATAGTTGACTTTGTATAAATTTTTGATTAATTCTTTTTTATTGTGAATGCACGAGCGCGGAATGTTAGGAGAATTCCTCAGTATATTCTCTACGATTCTATAAGATTATATCTCAAGTTGTTGCCAGTTTTTGAAAGTTTAATGCCCGCATATGTACTAATGCCCGCATATGTAAAAGCATGATAAATGATCTCAAACTGTATCTAGTCTATATGTATCAAAAATCAAAATGACTAAAATAAGAACATTAAAAAGAGTAAATGATAATTATATCTTTCTTACAAATATCTTAAATAAATATTTAAATTAAAAAAATTCAAATTTTAATTTTACAAAAATATTTTTGGGAAAAATGATTTTTTTCTTAAAAGAAATTAGGAAAATCTTACCAAATTTGTAAGATATCTTCTTGGATTTGAGTTATATGAATATTTAGAAACAATATTATTGAATAATATAATATCTTCTCAAAACAGAAGATATTGACAAATATGTATTTAAAATACCTTATTAAATATGTTTTTAGGAATATGTGTATTTAAAAAGACTTTCATAAATATATATATATATATATATATATATATATATATATATATATTTTGGTCGATGAAATATATATTTATGAAGACCTGACTGAATTGTTGATAAAAAGAATATCTTACTGAATTTGAATTATACATATATTTAGTAAGATATTTTTGAATATACATAACATCTCCCTAAAATTTTAGGAAGACATTTTTGAATTTGATATCTAAATTTTATAATAAAAAATATATATTTAAATAAGCATATAAATCAACTTGAGGAAAATGTCATACACATTTAATAAGACCTTTCTAAATATAAATATAAGTTACATTCAAGAAGTGTAATTACATGATTATGAAAATATTTAAAAATTCAGGAAAGTATATTTACAAATTCAGGAAAATATCATACATATTCAAAAATGTTCTCCTAAACCTTTTTAAGAAAACAAAATGTTTCCCTTTTTTTTTTTGTGAAAACTCAAAAATTGAATAAAAATCCTTTGAAAAATGTATTTTTGATTTTTTTTTAATATCTACTTATTTTTATATATTTAATAAATAATTGTCATTTATCTCTTTAATGAAATATAATTTGATCACTTTGATTTTTGAAGAGAAATTGATTAAAATACCCTAAGTTTGTTAACACTTGTTCAAAATATTATAAAACATTTGAGTTTGGGTTTGTAATTAATGTTTAGAGTTTAGTATTTAGGGGGTGGGTTGAGTTTATAAATTTCTATAATTTTTTATACATTATTCTTAAATATTTATAAATGATTTAGGAGACTTAATTTTTTATATCATAAATTTAAGGTATTTATGAAAATGGTTATCTTTTAAAGGTAAATTTGAAAAGTAGTATCCAATTTGTCTGTAAAATTGAAATTTTCGCAATTCTGAAAATTTTCAGGAATATAGTTTTTAGTATTTATAATTTAAATTGTATATTATACTTGTGGGTAACTGTTATATAAAGTAAATCCCTATACTATGATGATAATGTGTTGAAAAAGTAATTATTAATCTACTTATATAAACTACTTGAAATTTATTTATAATATTCCCTACAAGAACAACTCAAAACTATTGTACAAAATAAAACCTATGTCCATAATCATGCTCACAGAGAATCTAATCGTTATTGAAACAATGATGGTGTTGGCTCTGAACTTTAATGGTAATAAAGAAGGTCTAGTCTCTTACATCCATTATTTTGCGAAAATCATTTGCACTGGAAACCATTTCCTAATCTTTATTTCGATGTTATTTAAATTAATAAAATTGAATATTTTATTTGTTTGACTTTGTTTATTAAAAAAAATGCAACATGAGGGATATACCAACGTAGATCCTTTTACAGTAAGTTTTTTTATTTTTGAAACTTTGATAAATTTTAGATAAGTTAATTGAAACTAATGTGTGTGTATTATTTAAAGTTCTCAACGTATGAAGAAATTTAGTTAACTATGAGCTAACTATAACAATATATATGGAGGTTTTGTGGCGGCAACAACGTGCTTTCTTTGTGTCAATTCTTTCATCCCGAGACTATGTCAAAAACTCACCGAACTTAGGGTTTGTCTTCATATTTTCCTCATTGTTCTCTGCTCGAACAGAACTACTTGGTAAGTTCTGTATTGCCTGAAATCTCCATTGCTCTTTTAGCGTGGACCTTCTGGGTATAGCGGAGTGAAACATTCGTGTTACTTTCAAAATTTTAAGAATTAATAATTTAATATACATAAATGTTTACAATCTCTTATATTTGCAATATTGTTGAAAGCTCCTCCTGTAAATTACCCTGAAAGTTATGTCTCCTCTTCTTGCTAGAGTTTAATAAACATTGCATTTTATACAGTTTTAAAAAAAAAAATTGTTTCAGGTAAAGCAATGGAAGAAAAGAAAGCATCAAGCGAACTATCTCTGCCTCCTCCACCACCTCCTGTTATAGCTGTAGCCATTAATGGAAAGAAGAAGAGCAAATACCCCATCTTTTGGGCTCTTGAGAAGTTCATCCCCGAAGGCTTCTCCGATTTCAAACTGCTCTATGTTCGTCCTCCCATCACTCACATCCCTACCCCAAGTAAGTTGACAACAAAGATTCAGAAAACTGTAACTTGATGCACAAGATATACGTTACAAAAGAATCGAGTCTTTTTTATTTGGTTTCAGTGGGGAATGCCATTATGATAACAGAGCTTAGACATAGCGTAGTATCAGCTTACCTTAAAGAAGTTGACAGGAAAACGAACGAGATGCTTCTTCCTTACACGAACATGTTCGAAAGCAGAAAGGCGAGGGTAGAGATTCTTGTAATGGAATCAGACGAGCCCGCAGATGCCATAGCAGAAGAGATAGCTGGAATTGGAGTCACCAAACTCGTTATAGGGACGTCTCTTCGCGGATTCTTTTCGAGAAAGATCGAAATGTCTTCCATGATCGCAACCGCGGTTCCAAGTTTCTGCACGGTCTTTGTTGTCTCAAAGGGGAGGCTAGCTTCTATGCGTCCTTCCGCTAGTGTAAGCATAACATACGAGAGAAGCAGCACCACTAGTGGCTCCACTGATAGTCCTAGATCCCGTTCTGGTAAGCTTTTAGTTAAAATAGAATCTATATGAATCCTTAAACATGTAAGTTACTTACTTGCTCTGGCTGAAACAGAGTACCAAGACTCTGTTTCGGAAGCGCGGTCTGGAAGCCAGGTGGTTCAGATGGATACGAGTTCAAGCGATACGGACCACTCAGAAGTATCTACAGGGAGAGGGATGGAGATTGTACAGAGAGGTGATGAAGGGAAGAAGAGAATCAATAGCAATGAGAGCTTTGGTGCATCGTTTCCAATGGGAGTGGAGGCGTATAACGAGATGAGCTGGACTTCTAGATGGAGAGATCATGAGGACAGGAGAGAGGTCGTGAGCTCGTCTTCGAGCAACAGCCACGAGATAGCGAACATGGATTGGAGAGCAGTGGCTCCTGAGAGTGAGAACTCTTCTTTGGTTTCTCAGGAAGCTTCTAACATGTCTGAAGGACTCCTCAGTGTCAACTCCGTCACCGATAATCAGGTAAGTTCATTGTATTGATTCTGTTTTATCCACAGAGATGAGATGAGAGCCAGAGTCTAAAGTCATCAAGTTGTCTTGATCTTGATTCTGTTATTAGAGACATAACAAGCTTTTTTGGAACTGAAACTAATATTAGGGACAATGTCCCACGAACTATATCGTCAATTGATTTTGAGTTGAAAGGAAACCAATAGTTTATTAACTAATGAATTTTTCCGTTTAATACACAGAGATGAGATGAGAGCCAGAGTCTAAAGTCATCAAGTTGTCTTGATCTTGATTCTGTTATTAGAGACATAACAAGCTTTTTTGGAACTGAAACTAATATTAGGGACAATGTCCCACGACCTATATCGTCAATTGATTTTGAGTTGAAAGCAAACCAATAGTTTATTAACTAATGAATTTTTCCGTTTAATACTTAATCTGAGAGTTACCGTTATTTATCAGATCTGTTTCTACCTAAGGGAACGCTATTGGATCACATATAAGTTAACAAATAGACCTATAAAATGTAGGCGAATCTGAGCTTTCAGATAGAGAGGCTAAGAGCCGAACTGAAACATGTTGAGGAGATGCATGCCATGACTCAAACTGAGACTATCGATGCCTCGGAAAAGGTCTAAACAAAAAAAGTTGAACTGCATAGACCGTTGCATTTTTTGTATTATGTTTTATTTGGTGTTCTTATTTTGTTTTTGGTTGCAGCTAACTGATCTTAACCAGAGAAAATTCGAGGAATCAGAGAAGCTTGTGGAGCTGAAAAAAGAGGAAGAAGTAGCTAAAGATACAGCTTCAAAGGAGAAGGAAAGATACGAAGAGGCGATGAAGGAGGCAGAGAAGGTCAAAGAAAGCATGATGCATGAGGCTTTACATAGAAGAGAAGCAGAGATCAAAGGAGAACGCGATGCTAAAGAGAAAGATAAGCTCCAGGCTTCTCTCGTCTCTCCAGGGATCCAATACCAACATTACTCCTGGGAAGAACTCGCAGCTGCCACTTCTGACTTCTCTGAAGATCTCAAGATTGGTATTGGAGCCTATGGAACCGTCTACAAATGCAATCTGCATCACACCACCGGTGCTGTCAAGGTCCTTCACGCTGAAGAAACTCAGCTCTCTAAACAGTTTGATCAAGAGGTAAGAAAATTCTTACAAAACTTCTCTTAAACAACAATAACTGTTACGTTTTTGAATTTGCAACTTAAAATTAATTGGCAATAATTAGATTAAATGGGTTCTAAAGTAAAACTAATTGATGATAATTCGATTGATCCAAGTCCGTTTTATATTATTTATATATATATTATTTAGTGTCTTTTTAAGTTTCTAATGTGAGATTTTTTCTCCAACAAAAACCGACCAGAGTCTAAATGTATTGTATCTATGTTTTGACAGCTTGAGATCTTGAGCAAGATCCGTCACCCTCACCTCGTCCTTCTACTTGGGGCATGCCCTGAACGAGGCTGCCTCGTCTATGAGTACATGGACAATGGAAGCTTAGATGACCGTTTGATGCTAGTCAACGACACACCTCCAATCCCTTGGTTCGAGCGTTTCCGGATTGCTTTAGAAGTAGCTTCAGCGCTTGTCTTCCTCCACAAATGCAAGCCTAGACCCATCATTCACCGAGACCTCAAACCAGGAAACATCTTGCTTAACCAAAACTTCGTTAGCAAACTTGGCGATGTTGGTCTCTCCACAATGGTTAACCAAGACGACGCTGCTTCTAAAATTACGGTCTTGAAGAAAACAAGTCCAGTGGGAACTCTCTGTTACATTGACCCTGAGTATCAGAGAACCGGTCTCATCTCACCAAAATCTGATGTGTATTCTCTTGGTGTTGTGATTCTTCAGCTGATAACCGCGAAACCCGCGATAGGCATTACACATATTGTGGAAGAAGCCATTGGTGACGATGCTGAGTTTATGGGACTGTTGGATGTTAAAGCTGGAGCTTGGCCTATTAGTGAGACTCGTGAGTTAGCTGCTTTGGGACTGCATTGTACGGAGATGAGACGCAGAGACAGACCAGACCTTAAAGATGAGATCATCCCGGCTTTGGAACGGCTTAGGAAAGTCGTCGACAAATATCAAAACTCGCTCTCTAGAACTCCGTCTGGTCCTCCATCTGGCCCTCCATCTCACTTCATTTGCCCACTTCTCAAGGTCTAAACCTAATTTCTTGTACAACAAGAAACCTAAATTATTACTTGCTAATCAAGAAACGTTACTGTCTTCATGATTTAACCAAATTTGTTGGTATTGATTAAAGGGAGTGATGAACCAGCCGTGCTTAGCTTCGGATGGGTACACTTACGATCGCGAAGCCATAGAGGACTGGCTGAGAGAGAAGGATACGTCGCCGGTGACTAACCTTCCATTGCCTAACAAGAACCTTCTTGCTAATTACACTCTTTACTCAGCAATCATGGAGTGGAAGAAATCTAATAAACTATAGTTAGAGAGAGATTCAACAATAATCACGATTGACAATGTTCAAGTCCTCACGGTTCTTTTCTTAAAAAAAAAAAAGTCTTCACTCTTCACGGTTCTCTCATGAAGCGTGTAAACTTTCTCGACTTCAGAATCATACAATATGATTCTTATCAAACAAAATTAGGTTCTTGACATTTTTATTATGGAACTTTGTAGGTTTTCTAAACTCCGTCTGAAAATGTTGTTTAAGATTTGTGTACATGTATTTAACAAATATTCAATTCGTTTATCATATCTTTCATCTTATATATTAAAACAGAAGTCACAACTTTGATTCATGTGTGATTTTTAAAAAAATGGTCTAATAAACTTATTCCTAAAAAGTCATGTTACATTTAATTTCTAATATGTTGTAATACTATATCTTCATATGTTAATTATTTAAATATTTTTTTATGTTAACTTTTAAAATTATATAGATTTTTTTTTAAATAACAAAAATCATATTATCTAACAATGATTAATCTTTACTACATTAAGCCAATGAAAACAAATTTAAAACTATATAGTTTATTTTAAAAATTAAACAAAAACTAAATGTTTAATTATTTACTCGATAATATAAATCTATGAAGCAAAAATTTTAATTTTTAAAAAAGTTTCTAAATGTGTGAAATGTTACAATATCTTTGAATATGACAACAAAACAATATTTTACTAATCTTTATATATATAGTTACGATTTTAATAATGAAATAATAATCCGAAAATATATATATAGAAGAAGATACAAATACATGTGAATGTTTGAAACAATCTATTCAAAGAAAAAATATACCAAAAACTTATTATGTTTTAAAAATTGATAGACACGTATATATTATCACTACAAGAAAACACGTGATTTCCGACCACGGGTTGCGACTGAAGAGGTAGTCGCAAAATTTAACGACTATGCGACGACTGTTAGGCGACTAATTGGCGATGCAGAAAAATGGTCGCACACCAGCCGCAAATTAACGACTACAACAACCAGTAGTAGTTTAGTCGCTAAATAACGACTGGTTGGCGACTAATACCGTGTCAGAAATATTCATTCGCATTATAGTCGGTAAATAGCGACTGATTAACGACAGCTGTATGTGGTTAAAACCGGTACATAGCACGTTTTTTACATTTTTGGTCGTTGTACCTAATGTTTTACTGGTTAGTTGGTCTTTAGTCGCTAATAAGTCAGACAATTTGCAATATAATATAGTCCGTGTCTACCCACATTTCTGCTTAGAAACCGTAGTTGCCGACTGTTGCCCGACTAGTTGCCGACTGATTTAATTAGTTGTAATTTAGTCGTAAGGTAGTCGTAATTTAGCGACCGATTTCCGACCGCTGTAATTACCGACACGATGATTGACGACCATAACGTTTAGTCGCTATTCAGTCGTAATACGTAATTTGCGACTGTTTCCCTACCGATTCTGCAGTCGGGATCTACTTGTTTTCTTGTAGTGTATAATATATACCAATTTAATTGAAAACAAAATGTTTATATAAAAATAAATGAAAACAAAAATCTGGGCGGTTGCGCGGGTTGATATGTAGTTAATGTATTGTATTATGTGTTTCTCTTTATCAATACTATAAACTAAAAGGTAAGATTGAAAAATTTAACTTAATATATAAATTTAAATTTTAAAATACATTTATAATGAAACAAGTTATATAATATAGAACAACGAATGGAAGGAATAAGTGCTATTAAGAAACGCAAGGAAGTTCATGTTTGGTAGTACGGAACGGCAAGTTCGTTCCTAATTGGCCAATTAAGTTTCTTTATGACTTGTCTGAATTGATCAGACAAACTTAGGATCTTTTTTCCCAGTAAACAACAGAACATATGAATATAGTTGACTTTCTGTAATTTTAGTGATTAAATTGCACGAGCACGGACAGTTAAGGTAATTCCTTGGTATATCCTTTACGATACTATAAAACTATATATCTCTAGTTCGTGCAAGTTTTACTATTTATTAAAAGCATGATAAAATATATACATTACATGTTATATTCTGTGTTATATGCTTGAATAAATAATGCTAAAAATATAGTAAGAAAAAAAAAGACGTGACAGGCAACTAATCCTAAGAATCTTCTTTACAAAACCTTAAGAATCTTATCCTAGAAGTTCAAGCTTGATCTTAATAATAATCGATAAACTCAAAACTAAGCTAAGGTATAAAAAATACAGATGTCAAAGCTCATAGAGAATCAAATCGTTATTGAAACAATAATTAGTTGGCTTGGTAATAAAAAAGTGTAGTCTCTTACATTCATTATTTTGAATTTTTGAGAAACCATTCTCTAATTTCTATTTCGATGAAATTTTAAGGTTTAATAGGGTCCATTATCCTGATATGTAAGACATAATATGTTTTTTTCTATAGAAATAATCACAAACGCTGTATTTCTTATAAAAAAACTGCATATTTTTTAAAATTATTTTTTGTGTTTGACTTTGTTTATTTAAAACAAAAACTACAACCTGAGGGATATACCAACGTAGATCCTTGTACGACGAATACAACGATAAATTATAGAGAAACAAAACAGCGAAAAGGCCTGTATATTTCATCGTATGAAGAAAATTAACTAATTAGTAGTGTGCTGACTCTATAACAGTATAAATGGGACTTGATGCGGGCAACAACGTGCTTGCTTGTGCCAACTCTTTCATCTGAAGGAAATGTCAAAGAATCACCAAACTTAGGGTTCTTCATCATTGTTTTTTTTTGAAAAAAGGGTTCTTCATCATTTGTTTTCTACTCGAACACAACTACCGGGTAAGTTATGTTCTGTCTGAAAGCCTTGTTGATCTTGTTGAACACAACTAAATCCGCCTTTAAATTCTTCAGTAAAACTTATTTTTCGTCTTCTTGTTAGAGATTTTTTTTGTCATCAAGTTAAACAGATTCATACTAACACCGTAAATCACATTGTTAACTCCGCATCTATGTGAACGACAAAAAACTGTTGGTTCCTGAAACTTGTTAGAGATTGAATGATAAGATTTAAACTCGTATTATCCATTCACGACATTTCACGAACAAATCATTTCTCTCAAAACAACTTTTACACTTCATTTTTTGAAAAATCGCATAATAAACCTTCAAATTGGCATTCACTAACACTTTAAATCTTGAACTTATTTAACTAGTATATTAAACATTTAAGTTGGTTTTTGTATCATAATAAACCTTCAATTTTAACACTTTAATTTTTTTTATTTTTAAATGCAATTTTTGTGAATTGTTTTAAAATAAAATCATGTAAAACGCTAAAATTTTGTTTAAAAATAAATAATTTCGATATATCACCATTAACAATAACAATGTTTGTCATTTCACCATTAAGAATAACATTTTCTAAGTCTAATCATTTAATTTGATATGCTTGAATATGTTTGGGGTAATTTCTGACATATGAATAATAATTGTTTTATACGCTATTATCATTAGGGATATGATCAAAAATGTTACTCTTAATGATGATATGATGAAAAGTGTTCCTGATAATGGAAATAATGTTTGAAATTATTTATTTTTCAGTGTGAATATTTTAGAGCTTTTATATGATTATTTTTAAATAGAATTATTTTTTTTACAAAAATTGCATTTTAAAAAAAAATTAAGAAAATATTTGACTTTATTGAATTTGATTTTTGAATTTTATGTAGTTTTCAAAATTTTATTTATTTTTAACTGTGTTTATTAATTAAATAAACAATTTTTAAAAAGAAAATTGACATGTCACATTCTCTGCAGGTAAACGGGTCACAATTTTGACTTGATAAACAAATAAGCCAAATTAAAAGTTTATTATGATACATAAGTCAACTTGAATTCTTAATAAGCTAGTTAAATAAGTTCAAAGTTGAAAGTGTCAGTGAGTGCCATTCTGGGGCTTCAAGGACATATCATTGAAAGTTGAAACACATTGCATTTCCGACTTGAGTTTTTTTTTACTTGAGTTTTTTCTTTTGGTAAACCGTTAAAAATAAAATCTGAGCAGGTAAAGCAATGGATGATAAGAAACCAGCAAGGGCATCAGGCAAACACCTAGATCTACCTCCTCCTTCACCATCTCCTGCAGTTGTAGCTTTAGCAATTAATGGAAAGAAGAAGAGCAAATACGTCGTCTTTTGGGCTCTTGAGAAGTTCGTCCCCGAAGGCTTGTCTGATTTCAAACTTCTCTACGTTCGTCCTCCTATCACCTACATCCCTACCCCAAGTAAGTTGTATTCAGAATGCTGTAACTTGATGCACAAGTTATGTGTTACAATAAATCGAGTCTTTCTTATTTGGTTCCAGTGGGGAATGCGATATCGATAAAAGAGGTTAGAGATGATGTAGTATCAGCTTACAGACAAGATGTGGATTCGAACACAAACGAGATGCTTCGTCCTTACAAGAAAATGTTCGAAAGGAGAAAGGTGCAAGTAGAGATTCATGTAATTGAATCACAAGAGCCTGCAGCTGCGATAGCGGAAGAGATTGCTGCAACCGGAGTCACCAAACTCGTTATAGGGGTGTCTCTGCTTGGATTCTTCTCGAGAAAGATCGATATGTCTTCGATGATCGCAGCCGCGGTCCCGAGATTCTGCACAGTCTATGTTGTCTCAAAAGGGAAGCTAGCTTCTGTACATCCTTCCGACTCAGACTCTAGTGGAAGCACAAGGCTCGAGAGGATCAAGAGAAGCAGTTCCACGTGCGGCTCTACTGATAGCCCTAGGGCCCGAGACTTTGCCTCGTTTGTTTCCGAAGCGCATTCTCGAGTCTCTCCGTTCTCCCCTGCTCCGAAATATTTGACATTCCCGGAGATGAGTGGCAGCGAGGTGGTTCAAATGGATAGCAGTTCAAGCGAGACAGAGCAATTGGAAGTATCGGGAGAGAGTGTGATGCAGATTGTACGGAGCGGTTATGAAGGGAAGAGGAACAGCAGTGGCAGTGAGAGCTTTAGTGCATCTTTTCCGATGGGACTTGAGGCGTTTCATGCGATGAGCTGGACTTCTAAATGGAGAGATCATGAGGAAAGGAGAGAGATAATGAGCTCGTGTTCAAGCAACACTATCTCGAATATGGATTGGGGTGCAGTGGTTCCTGATAACTGTTCTTTTGTTTCTCCTCGAACTTCTAACATGTCTGATGGACTCCTCAGTGTCCATTCCGTGACCGATAATCACGTAAGTGAATCGTTTTTAGTTCTAAGTTCGTTTCTTGATTCGATTTGTATTAAGTTAGATGAATTTTCTTTCAACCTGAATCCGCTCTAACCTTAATTTTGTATTAATTAAAAAAAAACTCAAATCCTAGGTGGCACTATAAATGTCTTCTAAATTCTTTTTCAAATAATTCTAAAACATCTAATATAAAGTATAGTTTAATCTAGTGTCACATTATTCCATAATTATATAACACTAGAGAACATTATATTAACCTAAAATATATGAAGTGTGTATTCTTTCCTTAAATAAAAGCTACGGAATTACCTAATATGATTTACATATATACGAGAATTAATGATTATGAATAATAAAGATTTTATAACAATTTTTGCATCTTTCTTCATTTTTGTTTAAATTTATATTATTAAAAAAACTTAAACAATCACATTAACCATATAATAAAAAAAATTAGATTTTTTCTAATATGTTATATTTTGAATTTTTAAAATGACTTTAAATTACAAAATAAGGAAACTTTATATGTTACTTTTTTTAACGACTTTAAAATACAAAAATGAGGACACCTTATATGTTATATTTTTTTTATATCTTAGAATTTTCTTATATGTTTTATTTTGAATTTTTTTTAAACGACTTTAAATTACAAAAATGTAAGTTTTCCTTAAGTATACGACTAAAAATATTAAAATGACATGTATCAATTCGATGGTTGATTTGAAAGCTTTCAAAACCATATGGAAGATAAAAGTCAAAATAATTCAACTGTGAAAATAATACTGTTCACTTTTCTCAAGAATGTGTTCGCTGAAAAAATAAGGTTTTTATGTCATAATTTGTTTAATGTC
>NC_027756.1:4482383-4482835 GCF_000695525.1 Brassica oleracea var. oleracea
ATAATCACATTAACCATATAATAAAAAAATTAGATTTTTTTCTTATATGTTATATTTTGAATTTTTTAAAATGACTTTAAATTACAAAAAGAGGAAACCTTATATGTTTTTTTTTCTTTTAAACAATTTTAAAATACAAAAATGACTTTTTCTTATATGTTAGATTTTTTCTTATATGTTATATTTTGATTTTTTTAAAATGACTTTAAATTACAAAATAAGGAAACTTTATATGTTACTTTTTTTAACGACTTTAAAATACAAAAATGAGGACACCTTATATGTTATATTTTTTTTATATCTTAGAATTTTCTTAATAAAAGTTAAAATAATTCAACTGTGAAAACAATACTATTCAATTTTTCAAGAATGTGTTCGAAGGAAAAAATAAGGTTTTTATGTAATAATTTGTTTAATGTCCACTAGAGAACATTATATTAACCTAAAATATA
>NC_027756.1:4483048-4483309 GCF_000695525.1 Brassica oleracea var. oleracea
GGACTTTAAATTATAAAAATGAGGAAACCTTATATGTTATATTATTTTTTTAAAACGACTTTAAAATACAAAAATGAGGACACATTATATGTTATATTTTCCTTATATGTTAGATTTTTTCTTAGATGTTATATTTTGAATTTTTTAAAACGACTTTAAATTACAAAAATGTAAGTTTTCCTTAAGTATACGACTAAAAACATTAAAATGACATGTATCAATTCGATGGTTGATTTGAAAGCTTTCAAAACCATATGGAAG
>NC_027756.1:4483357-4493012 GCF_000695525.1 Brassica oleracea var. oleracea
AATGTGTTCTATGGAAAAAATAAGGTTTTGATGTCATAATTTGTTTAATGTCCAATCCGATCAACCCATGATGTATTAATTATAGTTTCGTTCCATTATTTTTAAGAAAAATTGATCTGATCCATCGGAAAGAAATTATATAATAACAACAAAAAATATTTTATATATATAAATAAAATGATCAAATATATAAAAAAAACTATCGATAATATATACAAATAAACTCACCATGCGCAAGGCGCATGTCTTATCCTAGTTAATTGGTTAGAAGTAGATCGGTATATTTCTCTTATATATTATTTAAGATCTCTCAAGATTTGTCTACAATATGCTCCCTCGAGATGTTTTTTTTTACTATCAGTCTCGAAATATTTGGAAAAGAATTGATGACAACTTTGGATTGGATCGATTATAGATCGGATTGGATTGCACGGATTAGGTTCCGTTACCATACTAAGTTAGATGAACTTTTAACCAAAAATCAATTGGTTATAACTGGATTGGTCAATTTCTCTTATATATCGTTTAAGATTTCTTTCAACTTAAATGTCAGGTATTTGTCTCCAATAGATTTTATCCAGAGAGATGAGAGCCGGAGTCTAGAGTCATCAATTTATCATGATCTTGATTCTGTTTTTCCGAAGAAATAGAGCATGTTTTTGTTTGGTTCTGAAACTTGATCTAATTGTGCAGGTGAATCTGAGCTTTGAGATAGAGAAACTGAGAGCCGAACTGAAACATGTTCAGGAGATGTATGCCATGGCTCAAACCGAGACTGTTGATGCATCTGAAGAGGTCTAATCTGAATTTTGAGAAACCGCCTTGGCCGTGGGATTATGCTATATTTTCTGTTCTTATTTGAATTTTGGTTGCAGCTAACTGAGCTAAACCAGCGAAGATTCAAGGAATCAGAAAAGCTTGTGGAGCTTAAAGAAAAGGAAGAAGTAGCTAAAGATACAGCTTCAAAGGATAAGGAGAGATACGAAGAGGTGATGAAGGAGGCAGAGAAGGTTAAAGAACTCATGATGAAAGAGGCTTTACATAGAAGAGAAGCTGAGATCAAAGCAGAACGCAATGCTAAAGAGAAAGATAAGCTCCAGGCTTCTCTCGTCTCTCCCGGGATCCAGTACCAACATTACTCCTGGGAGGAAATCGCAGCCGCGACTTCTGACTTCTCTGAAGATCTCAAGATCGGAGTTGGAGCCTATGGAACCGTCTACAAATGCAATCTGCATCACACAACCGGTGCTGTCAAGGTCCTTCACGCAGGAGAAACTCAGCTCTCTAAACAGTTTGATCAAGAGGTGAGAAAATCCTCGAAAAACTTCTTTTAAACAACCAAAACTATTGTGTATTATGGATTTCTAACTTAAAACTAATTGGTGATAATAAAATTGATTCAAATAATTTCTATATTATATATAAATATTATTTAGTGTCTTTTTTGTTTCCAATGTGAGATTTTTTCTCCAACAAATAGACCACAGTCTAAATGTTTTGTTTCTCTGTTTTGACAGCTTGAGATCTTGAGCAAGATCCGTCACCCTCACCTCGTCCTTTTACTTGGCGCATGCCCTGAACGAGGCTGCCTCGTCTATGAGTACATGGACAATGGAAGCTTAGATGACCGTTTGATGCTAGTCAACGACACACCTCCAATCCCTTGGTTCGAGCGTTTCCGGATTGCTTTAGAAGTAGCTTCAGCACTTGTCTTCCTCCACAAATCCAAGCCTAGACCCATCATTCACCGCGACCTTAAACCAGGAAACATCTTGCTTGACCACAACTTTGTCAGCAAACTAGGCGATGTTGGTCTCTCCACAATGGTTAACCAAGATGACGCTGCTTCCAAGCTAACCGTCTTCAAGAAAACAAGTCCTGTTGGAACACTATGTTACATCGACCCTGAGTATCAGAGAACTGGAATCATCTCGCCTAAGTCAGATGTGTATTCTCTTGGTGTTGTGATTCTTCAGCTGATAACCGCAAAACCCGCGATAGCCATTACTCATATGGTTGAAGATGCTATTGGTGACGATGCTGAGTTTATGGGACTGTTGGATGGGAAAGCTGGTTCTTGGCCTATTAGTGAGACTCGTGAGTTAGCTGCTTTGGGACTGTGGTGTTCGGAAATGAGACGCAGAGACAGACCAGACCTTAAAGATCAGATCATACCGGCTTTGGAACGGCTTAGGAAAGTCGTCGACAAAGCTCAAAACTCGATCACCCGAACTCCGTCTGGTCCTCCAACTCACTTCATTTGTCCACTTCTCAAGGTTTGAACCTAATTTCTTGTACAAGAAGAAACCTAAATGGTTACTTGCATATCAAGAAAACTTGATTTTTTCATGATTCAACTTAATCTTTTGGTATTGGTTACAGGGACTGATGAACCAGCCGTGCGTAGCTGCGGATGGATACACGTACGATCGTGAAGCCATAAAGGACTGGCTGAGAGAGAAGGATACATCACCAGTGACTAATCTTCCATTACCTAACAAGAACCTTCTTGCTAATTACACTCTTTACTCAGCAATCATGGAGTGGAAATCCAATAAACAATAGTGAGAGAGAGAGATTTGACACTAAGCACGATCAATTCTATCAATGTGTTTACTATGTTCTTTTTGTGTGTTTTCTCTGTTATTTATTCCTTCGTCTCTTTTCCGACAACTTATCTTGTGTGCTGAGATGTAAGAATTACAACAATAGAGTGGAGAGAAAGTGTCTTTTTAAGTCTCTTTAAACTTGTTCATCTAATCAATTTTTTATTCACGCTTGTTGGACATCTCAGCTGATTAATCCACCATCCGGTTTCACCTCCCAATCTAACCATAAAGTTTGTTGATTCTGGAATGATTTAAATCTAAAAGGACACATTCGCAGAAGTAACATGGTATCCTTTAGGATTAGGAAAACCGGTCTTTACTAGGTTATAAAGTTTTTCTAAAGGCAAAAAAATGTCGGGTTTGAAACTGTATAAATACAGTTTGCATAATCAATATACAAACTCTAAAGTGGTTATTACCTCTATCATATTTTTTTCCAGTAAGTGTTATTGCTTTCTTCGTGCTTTATTCGCGTTTGTTCACAACAATGTGTAAACTTTGAAAACCGAAACTTGAAACCATTCTTGGACAAGAACTTGTTTCGAGAACCTGATTCTCTGTAAGACATGGGACAAGACATAAGTTCCATTATTACAAGAACTCTTTAGTACATATTTTGCAACACTTATTCACTGCACTATCTAATATTTTCTTGGTTCTATACATGATGTTTCCCATACTTAGATATTTATCTACATTAATCAAACTTAAGCATGACTAGTCCCATTAGTTTGATGAAGATGATAAATTACTAGTAGTTGTTCCTTGAGGCTCCGGTACATCGTTTCTTCTCCTCTTCCGGCAAGAATTGATCGGAGCATCATACTTACCAGCATCCAAAGGAAAGTTGAGCACAGCTTTTCTTCCCCTGAGCTTAAAAGCTGTGTAGTCATAAGCTCTTGCAGCATCAATATCAGTCTCAAATGTGCCTAGCCACATCCTAGATCCTTTCTTGGCCGGATCTCGAATCTCTGCTGCAAATTTCCCCCATGGTCTCCTTCTCACGCCTCTGTAGTGTCTCGTCTCTTCGACCCTCCTTGGTCTTTTTCGGTTTGAGACTGTCTCAACCTCAGGTGATGTTGTAGTTGTTGATGATGATGATGATTCTGCTTCAATTTGTAGAAACTCTTGGACACAGGAATCTGGATCAAGAACCGGTGAACTAGGCTCTTGTTTAGGAACTGGGTTAAAGGGTTCTAGAGACAAGAGTCCTGAGACAAAAGCAGCATCATCAAAGACAAAATCTTCCATGAAGCCATCAGGGATCATCAAGTCCTCAAAGAGATACTTGTGTATAACCTCCACATCAGAGCTTTTCTCAAAAGTTGTCATGTTTGTGTTTATTTTCTTTAGGAAAATTCTGCAAGTAGTATGTTTTGATCTTTCTTCTGCGTATATAAAGAAAAAAGTCCTAAACATGTGTTTGGCAGCCATGGGTGTAAGGTGTCACAAGTCTCTCTCTGTCTCTCTGGTTTACTCTGTGGACCCAAGTCTTATCCATTTATCATTTACGGAGACAAGTTAAGATCTTTTGTCAGGACTCATTCAAGTTGTGCCAACTTGATTTTGTCTCTGATGATGACTAACATCTCATTTGAATCTTATAGAGTATATCCCCCCATTAGATACCCATGGTTCAAATCCGAAGTTATTTGCTTAAAATGTGGTGGTTTTAAGCTTTTCAATGGTGACTATTTGGCTTACTTATCACTTCATTTGTTTTTGTTTTTGGATGTTTCAAACACAATTTATGTGTTTGCACTTACACGATATACATTTTTATAAAGATTTAGAGTTTTGATAAATTATTAAAGCAAACGTAAAATTTTGTTCGTATTTAACGTTTACATTTACCATTAACAAATAATTTTGATTAAATTGGTTGAGGTTGATTCGTTTTAATTATAAATGAATAACATATGACTTTTGACCGCTAATGTACATGAGTTTTTGCAGTAGTAATGACTCACAAGTTAAACTATAAATAACGAAAGATATTTTGTATTATATTATTTGAGCAAAACATTTAGATATTATATATGTACGTATGATGACGACTTTCACCCAGAGGAGAGACAAATTCATCAAATTGCTTTTCTTGTAGGGTTATCTTGCTAGCTACTTGTTAGGATATGATTTGAAGCAACTTGATTTTTCATTCGTTCTACTTAATTATCTAGGGCTCCACATATATAACCAAACCTTACCCTTTTGCTCAGTTGCTTGACAATTATACTCGTAATCTAATATTATTAATATTCCTCGTTTTTAACAAATATGTTAAGTAATCCCTTAATTTTATATAAGATGCAAGTTTATATTGATTATATTTAAATTTATGGATGCTTTGTAGATAATCTTAGGCGGTATTATCCATTGATTAGTGTGTTCTACTATTGAAGTTTTGAATTCTAACTTTACGTCTAGATTTGTGTGTAAATAACTATTTATTGTGTTTTTTTTCTTACAATACTTACGTAGCTCCGATTTATTTGTTTCTTGTCCCAGTTGCATACTCTATTGACTACTGCAATAAAAATGAATGACATTTGGTATACCGCAAAAACTCATGTATATTAGCGGCCAAAAGGCATATGAATGACATTTACTTGTCTGGCCAAGTGAAGATAGGAAGGACTAAGTGAAAAATAGAAAATTGTATCAATCTTTTCAAAGAATCACGGTTTAGGGGTCTGGTTGTTGATGGTTCTTGGGCTTGTTTCTGAGAGTAAAGTCGTGAACTTGGCTGGTAAACGGAGATGGGTCATCTTCGTGAAGAGCGAAATTGGAAACTTTGGTTTCCGTGAAAGCAAAATATGTGACAAGGTGGCCAGAGCCGGTTTTGAACCCATTCTCAAGAAACAAATGCATGGGGCCTATGATTTCTCAAAAAAAATCTGGGTCTGTTTTTTCTTGTTATTAGTCTGTATTGTAAAACAAAATTTTGGAGAAATGTAAAAAAGTTGTGGGTCTTATTTTAGATCGCAGAACAAAACTAAAATTTATATTATCTTTTTTTTAATATGAGAATGAATTAAAAAAATTAACTAGATTATATTAAAATGTATCTACTTGAGAGATTAATGGCTTTGGTGATGTTAGTTTCTTAGAAATTCCGGTGGATTTACCGGAATCTTTCCCTAGTGCTTATTTCCATATTTCTTCTTTGAGATATTTTTATCTGTGGGTTCACTCGGTTCGTTTTTTTTTAATCATTTTTATCGTACACTTTTTCTTTTGGGAAGAGATGTTCTCTCGGACTCGTTACCAAGCGTTTGCTTCAGCTTTCTCATCACTTTATTCTTTTTCGTAGCGGTCTCCACGGGATATGAAGGTGCAATCGAGGATCCTTCGGTAATTCTTGTAGATGAGTTATGGACCTCAACGTCACAATTCTCCAGTTGTCCAACTTTGTAGTGAAGGTTCCTCCGACGCATTCAAATGTCGTCTCAAATTGGATGTCATCTTCGGTTGAAAACCTATCTTGCTTAGCTTATTTATCTATTGAGTTTTGTGTTTATTGACAAAGATGATGGATCATTCCCTCTTAATATTGTATTGAACAATATTGAGTCTTAATGAAAGTAAGTTTGTGTTAAAAAAAGAAAAACACAACTTTCTTTTACTATTTTTACAAGATACACAACTGAAATATTTTCAACTATTTTGTTATTATTTAATTTTTATGTTTGTTTGATTGAAATTAACTTTCATAAAATCTTACTTATAATCGGCCAATGAGAAACTATGTTTTTGCCATAATATTTAGTGTTTGTTTGTTTTAATTTTTATGTTTGTTTGTTTTATTCACATAATAGTTTGTAAAGAAATATTTAGTGTAAATAATATCATAATTTTATAATATACTAAAATAAATTCAGTTATCACAAATATAGAATCAATTGACAACAACTTAATTTGTCCGGCATAGGACAACAGAGAAGAGTTTTCATACTTTCTAATATTATAATATCTCACTATATTAGTGGCTAAATCAGTTTTCTCTAGCACAAATCCTCACTCTATTCTTGGAGTTTAAGCTTTTCTATCTGATGATATTAGTAGTTTGATCCAAAAAAAAAACGGTCGAACTGTTCATTGTAATTGGTGAAAGAAAACAAACAAAAATCAACCGAAGACTTTTAAGGTATATGAAACAAAAATTGGAAATAGCAATTCTCTTCAATTAAAGAATAAGGTAATAAAATTGTAAAAATACAAAATAAAACAAAAAATATACATAGAAAGAAATATTTAGTAAAATAAAATCATAATATAATTTACATAATTGATAGTGCTCAGTTACACTAGAAAGTCTAAATTTACAACATATGCAGTTTTATTTACATCTTTAAACCTATTATCTAATTAAAATGATTCTAAAAAAGTGTCATCATGAAGAGTTAGAAAATATACGATAAAATATAAATCATAACGTTAAAAATACATTATCACTGATCACTAAAAAATCATGTTAGTAGTAATAAAAATGAAATGACAACAAATTTATTAAATCCTTAGAACGGCACGCAACAAGGTGTTATTAAATATACAAACTACAAATTAAATATGTTCAACGCAAACACAAATAAAAATGAGACATCATATTTAGATATATTTAAATAAATAACTTTAAATATATTATATTCTTGATAATTTTAACATTACTTAAAAAGAAATAAAATTATTAAAAAATTAATATACAAATGAAAACTAAAGCAATATTTTGTAACGTCAAAACAATAAATGAATAAAAATATATTATGTTAATAAAATAGATTTTAAAGACTTCTAATTCATGTAATATTACAAAATTCAAAATTTGTTTATTACAATTAATATTTTACCGTTAAATAAATTAAAATAATATTCTAGATCGATATTCAATTGCCAGTTTTCAACTATTACACATACGCAAATATTATTAAGTACGATTTTTTTTTTAAAATGAGATTTTATATTTTAAATAGGTTATTGGAGTACCTTTTTCTTTTCGTGAATTTATTAGAGATAAGATTTCGATCTTTTAAACTAAGATAATTTATGTTCTATACATAATTATATTTTTTTTACATAATTCTAAAATCTCGGACTTGATTCTTCATATTTTATTAATTAATTATGTTATATATAATAGAAATACTTACTTCAAATTAAAAATATTAAAAAAAAATTAAAATTAGTTATATATAATTTAATATACATAAATTCACATACAAATAAAAATGACAAATGTAACAAATTTAAATATATTATCCGTGCGTAGCGCGGAGAAAGGATCTAGTGCAATTAAAATTCTTAGAAGAATATCTCATAATATCTTAAATAAAATATCTTTTGTCTATCTTCTCCTTTTTCTTTTTACTTAAATATTCATTGAATTTTATGAATGAAATTGCTCTAATTAGTTATGCATTAATTGTATGGTTTACTTATTTTAGTTTTTGTATACACAGGATAAAATATTTTTATTAGAGAAGTTTTAAAAAAATATTAAAACTACGCCTTCTTGAGATACATAATCCTTTACAATATTCCTACAAGAAGATAAAATATTTTTATAAAAATATTTTTTCATTTAACTTACTACTTAGGAATAGGAAAAACTAAAATAAGTAAACCATACAATGAATGCATAACCAATTATAGAATTTTCTTCCATAAAAATCAATGAATATCCAAGTAATAAAAGAGAAAATGAGAAGAGAGACAAAAAAATATTTTATTTAAGATATTATGAGATATTACTTTAAGACTTTTAATTACATTTATTAATGTAAGATGGCTTACTTTATTTTAAACATTCAAATTAAATTAATTAATTAGTTTTATTAAGAGAATAATCTTATTTGATTTAGAATCCCATTTTAGATACTAGAGTAATAAGATTGCTTTTATGTATATATATAGTCTCTATTGTACGTCTGTATGAAAGACAACTATCAAATAGCAAACAAAAGCATCATTTTTTAGAAGAGTGTTACGATAATGTCATCATCACATCTTCCTATTATGTGCCTCATTATGATTTCTCTCGTTCCTCTACATCACTGTATGTACAATGCATACAATATTTTCCATTTTTGATCATTTTATCATCATAGACATTGCAACTATTCATTTCTCATTTTTAATCCTATTTTTCATATATAGTAGGAAACGCATATGGTTTAGAATTCAAGAAAAAGTGCATCGATTTCCGTCAATGGGTACCTGCATGTACGATACCTGCATCGGGTTGTTTTTGCTGTAATGACGCACCATCGGGAAAAAAATTAACGTGTTATGCTACGGAAGCAGAATGTATGGCTCGTTGCCCGAACCCAACTATTTGAGTGGCTTAAGACACTTTAAGAAATTAGAACATACTCAGTGGAATATCTCAATAAAATTATAAAATATTATAATATAAGGATATTAATAAACTATTGCTTTGGGTATCACTATATATATACATCAGGCATCTACTTTAAAATATAGATATGATTAAGAATGCTATAAATTTATGTAAGAGAAAAACATAAAATGATGTTTGTCATTGTGTTCAATACCATTGACAAGCTTTGAAGTTTTAACAACAACGACAACAACCATCTACGGTTACACAAAAAAATTGGATAATATTTGAAAATTTTGAAGGTTTCGGATCAAAAATATACAGTCCTCTCTCTCTTCTCTTCTCCACAAAAGCTCTCTGAACTTTGGCCTCGCTTCTTGGCTCCGGCGGTCGTCCTCGGCGCGCGTGACCGTCGGGAGCCTCCTCTCCTCCTCCTCCTCTTTTTTCTTTGCTCCGTTTTGCCTCTTTGCGTCCCTCCGTCGATATGTGTGATGTTGTGGTCGGAGCTCTGTCAAGGATTCATCTAGATCCGCTCCGGGGGGTTTAGATCCGAGGCTTATGGCTCTTGACTGGAGTATCAACGAGGTGTTGAGGGTCTGGGGCGATTCAGAGTCGGCATTTTGTTGTTCAGATCCGGATCTCAGTTTTGCCTTTGTAGATCTGTGGTGTGAACGGAGGTTGCGTCGTGTGTTGTTGCGGCGGTCTGGCT
>NC_027756.1:4496263-4538951 GCF_000695525.1 Brassica oleracea var. oleracea
GTTGCTGCGACGGTCTGGCTCTGGGTCTTCTCGTGTTGTTTTCCGAACTGTATCTTGCTTTGTTGGGAGTGGGGTTCCAAGCTTTCCCAAGACGGAGACTTGGCGTCTCGTTTCTGTCAAAGGTTATGTATTGTGCTCAGGGGTGATGATGGCGGCTCTGCCTTGTCAAAGCGTGCACGTTGGATATTGTGGCTGTGTGGTTGTTGTATCTCAGTGGTTTGCGCTTGCAATCGAAGTTTGGAGGTTCAGGATCTGTCGTCTATGGCTGCTCTCTTCTCTCTCTCTCAGGTATTGCTCTCTCCTTGTTTCGTCGTCGTCACTTGCAGGTTCGTGTTGCTCGGGCCTTTGTGTCTGGAGCCTTTAGTATCGCATTTTTTGCTGTTCTCCGTCTATATGGCGTGGTGGTTACAGCACAGTGCGCAGGAATGAGCGGATCCATGTTTTGTGTACCCGGAGTGAGGGTTCGGTTCGAGTTCCCGATTGGGTCAATTGGATTTCTCAGATAGTTGTGGCGACTTACTTGAGACCGGTCATCCCAGTGCGTGGTGGTTCTCTTGGACTCATGCGTAGGCTGTTCTCCTCTTTCTGCAGGTGCTGATGTTCACGGTCTTTGCTTGTCTCTCTCTCAGCCGTTTTTGCCTGTGTCCTTTGGGTTCGCGGTCCGGTGTGGCGGTCTCCGGAGTCAAGTCGGGTCTATGGCTTGTTTGGCTCTTGGTTTCTTGTTACACGAATAAAAGCTCGACTTGCCTTGCGTTGTGGTTGGCCTCGATTTCTTGATGTCTGATCGAGTTGTCTCAGCTTTGGAGGTCGCCTGCGAGCTGTTCTTGGTTGAACCTGATCATAAAGAGCAGATCATGGGGGAAGCCAAAATTACTGGGTTCTGTCTCTCGGTTTAACTGAGGTTTTTTTTTTGCGGCAAGCGGGATGTTCTGACTCTGTCTAGTCCAGTGGTTAGATGTCTTTCTTTGTGTCCTTCCTGTGTTGGGTTAATCCGAGTATTGTTTAGTTTTTTTTGTTTTGTTTTCCGATTCTTGTTTTCTCTGTAGTTCTGTCAAAAAAAAAGAAAATTGGTAATAATATGTTAACATTTTTACCAAAAAAAAAAAGCTTTGAAGTGTCACATTTTCTCTTTTTATCTTTGCAATTTATCTTCTTGACTGTTTTTTTTTTTCTATTTGCAGTTTGTATTTGATATGTTCTATTTTTTAGGGATATTTTATCTTGCTTTCTTTTTCTTTTGCTAGATCGAAGAGAATTCTAAACCATAACAGATCAATGGGATAATCATGGTTTTAAGTTTCTCAATCCAAAAAAATATTTTAAGATTTTATCTCTCTTTCTAAAGCTTCCCCTACTATATAATACCATATTCATTGTCATTCTTCTTCATACTTCCACACAATAAAGTAACGTAGAAACAAAATATCAAAATGGCTAATCATGAGTAAAGATGGCAATTAAACAAGAACCTTTATCCATCAAATTTATAAATTTTAATGGAACCCTTTGATTAGTTTCCTCGAAGCTCGTGTGCTCCGAGCAACATGGTCTAGTTTGTCTGAATCGCCACCAAGTTTTAATGTGGCGCCCGAGAAACCAGTCTGAGTTCCATCACTATCGTTGTTGATGTCTCCTTCGATCATCAATCCTTCAATCCTAGCCGCGATAGATTCTTCTCTCATCCCCAAATCCCCATCTACAAAGTTTGATCCTTGTTATAGTTACTCAGTTATAATCTTGATAAAAAAAATGCATGACACTATGAAACTGTATGACGAGATTGATAAATTAGTCTTGGTTTTTTAATTTAAATAAAGATGATTTTTGAAATGCTAACTTTTAGAAAATAAAATTATATTGTCAAAATAACATTTTAGAATACAATACTATATCAAAACATTTGATTTGTTCCTTAGAAAAGTGCTTTATTGTAACATGTAAATGCAAGTTCATTACAGACCAATTAAAATTTACCCCTTAGGTTTACAACGACCAAAGTAAAATAAAAGGGTTACAATTCACAATATATATTTCCAGAAAAAATACTAAAAATAAGTACCTTTTCAGCATGACATGCAGAATTATAACTTATCTTAGTCTAGCTTTTTAATGTTTAGACCCAATTTGATTATGTTAGATTTCGAGTGAGCTTGTGGTCAATTGATAGAAAATTGTGAATTTAACTAAAAGATAAATTGCAAAGATAAAAAGAGAAAAGGTGCATTCTATTTTTTCTTTATATTACACAAGTTTGTTATCATATGTAAGTAGATTTAAGTAGATGTATATTATGATATCCAAAACAATAATTAATTAATATCTGAATTTTATAAAATTTTAATAATTTTATTGAGATATTTCTCATGAATATGTTCTAAATCTTTCAAGTTTCTTAAGCCATTCAACGAACTGGGAGCTTCTTGCAATTAGCCATACATTCTTCTTTCTTAACCCAACATTTTAATGTTTTCTCTCCTTCGACACAGCAAGCACAATATCTTCCTACTCTGGGTAAGGAACATTCTACAGGGAGGCACTGTCTTCTTTTTGCTTCTAGACCGTATATGCGTCACCCACTATAAGAAAAATAGCATTTAAAAAAAAATAGAATTAATATAATAGTATATGCATAGTTACAATGTCTTTGATGATAAATAATAGAAAATAGAATATCTTTTATATATGCATCATTGCATTGTACATACACTGCTATATAAGAATGAGAGAAATCATGATGAGGCACATGATAGTAAGATGTGACGATGCCATTATCGTAATACTCTTCCAAAAACGGTGTGTTTGTTTGCTATTTAATGGTTGTATTTTCTCGAACGTACAATATAGACTATATATATATAATATGAAAGAGCAACCTTATTAGTTATTAGTCTAGTATCTAAAATGGGATTCTAATCAAAGAAGATTATTATATTAATAAAAATTAATTAATTAATTTAAATGTATAAAATATATTAAGTCATTTATACATTAACAAATATGTATTTGAAAGTATTAAAGAATATCTCATAATATTTTAAATTAAAAATATACATCTTCTCATTTTTTTATTAATTAGATATTCATTGAATTTTATGGATGAAATTGATCTACTTATTCATGCATCCATTTCATATTTCTAATTTTTTATTTAACATTTTACTTAGGAATAGGAAAAAACTAAAATAATTAAACCATAAATTAATGCATAACCAGTAAGAGTAATTTCATCTATAAAATTCAATGAATATCTAAGTAATAAAGAAAAAATGAAAGGAGAGACAAAGAAAAATATTTATTTAAGATATTATGAGATATTCTGTAAGACTTTTAATTACATTTACTTATGTATATATGATTTAATTTATCTTAAATTAATTAATTATTTTTATTAAAATAATCTATTCTATTAAATTAAAATCATGACCAATTGATAAATATTATGTCCAACTAATTATTTTCATATAATTGAATCTGAAATTAATTATAAGTGACGGTAGTTACATAATTTTTCTACAGGAAATAGACGAGTTGCATTTTATTTGTAACTGGTAGGACCCACTTCACTCTAATACTTTTCTTTTATTGATGTAACTGAATTATTTAACTTATTAAACAATTCTATGGTTATATTATTGAGCTTTTTAAAATTTATACACAAATATAATTACGAAAAAAATTAAAATATGAAGAATTTTTCAAAAAAAAAAAACAAAAAGTTATACCTACCCTTTCAAATAAAATCTAGTTATTATTTAATTTAGAACCCCATTTTAAATACGAGAGTAATAAGGTTGCTCTTACATATGTATATATATAGTTTCTATTGTACGTCTGTAGCTAGGTAATACAACCATGAAATAGCAAACAAATGCATCGTTTTTAGAAGAGTATTACGAAAACGTCATCATAACATCTTGCTATTTTGTGCCTCTTTATGATTCTCTCGTTCCTCTACATGTATGTACAATGCAATGATGCATATTATAACAAATATTCCATTTTATCATCATAGACATTGCAACTATGCATATACTATATTTTCATTTTCCATTTTTAATCATATTTTCCTTGAGAAACGCATATGGTTTAGAGTTCAAGAGGAAGTATTTTGCGTCTCCTTCCATGTTTTGGAACATGTTGTTTTTGCTGTAACAACGCACCGCCAGAAAAATTACAGTGTTATGTTATGCAAGCAGAATGTATAGCTCATTGCTCTAACCCAGCAAATTGAGCGGCTTAAGAAACTTCAAGAACATACTTGTGTGAATATCTCAATATAATTACAAAATTACAAATTATTATAATATAAAGATATTAATAAACTATTGCTTTGGGTATGACTATATATACACATCTACCATCTACTTTATAATATACATATGAATAAGAATAATACAGATTTATGTAAGAGAAAAAAAAAACAGAATGATGTTTTCATCTTCTCTATTAAAAGAGAAGTACCATTTTTATCTATTACAAAATAGTCATATTAAAAGTCTAGGTCCATGTATTAAAATAATATTTTTTATTGTTTGCATTAGTTTATTTAATATATAAAATTTCTAAATACTTATAAGGATATTAATAACAAATTTATTTTAACTATAAATTTAAATTTTAGTTTTAGGAATAACAAAATCTGTTGAGAAAAAATTAACAAAATCTTTTTAAAATTTTAAATATTCTTTTAATCAATGCACTGATTAATTTTGCAATTAGTAGTATGATGTTATTATAAATTAATTTTAATTAAATTTTTATTATAAATAAAATAATGAAATTATTTCCTAATTTTATAAATTTTATAAGTATATTCTACAGTATATTAAAATAGAAGTAATAAATGAATTACATATTAAAATTATTTTTTTATGCAAACATATTAAAATTATGTTGAATTGGTAAACCAATATATTTTGAAAACATACTTTCATTAAGATAAATAAATAAAATATCATTCACCGTTTAAAGTGACTAAAATATCATTCACCTTTTAAAATAATTAATATTCATAAATTATGTTATAATTTTTACAAAAAATAAAAATTGTTAACATATGCTAAATTTTAATATTTGGAACTATATATCATCTATTTAGTTATTTTTAAAATGACAGCAATATATTATCATAAATTATTATATACAAAATAATATAAAATTGTATATTTATAAATGAAATGTTACCCGCACGGGTGTGCGGGTTAAAATCTAGTTGTGTCTGATACTATCGACAAGAAGAAACCGTGAGATACCATTGAACAATTTGACAAAGTCATTTGCAAAAAAAAAAAAAAAAAAAAAAAATTTTTTAAAAATTAAAATCATTATTTTTTTTTAATATTTGCAATCTATCTCTTTGATCTGTTTCTTTTTTTTCTATTTGCAGTTTGTATTTGATATGTTCTATTTTTTTATGGATATTTTATCTTGCTATCTTTTGCTAGATCAAAGAGCAAATGCCAAATTATAACGTATCAATGGGGTAATCACAGTTTCAAGTTTTTTTCTGTAAGCTTTTAATAAAAAAATATTTTAAGCTTTTCTCTTTCTTTCTAAAACTTCTCCTACTATATAATACCATATTCCTCGTCACTTCAGGTTTCATGTCAATTCGGATCCTGTAATTCAAATACATTAAATTTCTAGATACATAATGAAGTTCGCATTAGTTCGGGTACTTTAGGGATGTCCATTACAATACGCAGGACTAGAGCACATACAAGAAAGGGCGAACGGAATGATGTGAATGAGCGTTTTCTGCGAGAACTTGGCACGTGACTTCTCCTTCTTAGCCATCTCCTCTGTCTCTGGAATCTTGCCGTAGAGATAGGTGGAAATTGCAGACATTGTAACAGTAGAAGAAGAACAAACTTCATCAGTTCTCACTTGGACAAAAAGCACACTACAACAAACGAACTAAATGATCTTGTTCCTAGCGTCTTCAAGCTTCTTGAGAATCTCGGTAGGTGTTCTATCCAGCTCAACTGCTATTTTCCTCTGTAAATCTATTGGAAGTGTTGGAAACTGCTCGCACATACATTTGACTGTGCCAACAGCCAGTAAAGTACCATACTCTTTGGCATGAAAATTAACTGTGCATACACTGTAAGCAGCTTCGTTGTCTTGAAAGTTCCAGTAGACAAGTTGTATCAGCTGTCTTAGGGTCAAAAACTCTGATGCAAGAGACCCACTTCTCTGACTCGGCTTTGGGATAGCCATGCTGCTCATCACAGAGCGGGTCTTCCTTATCCTCATGGTCCCCACCATTCTCCATCTGATCTGCACTGCATTTACCATTCTCTCGACTCCACCGGCTCAAAACATTCCTTTCTTGCAGCTTCACGCTCTTCTACGATAACCAACAGCTTCTTCTTGGGATGTACAACAAACCTTCTAGGCGTGTACCTCAGAGGAACCATGGTTTCGTTCAAACATGAGAATCTGCAGACGGTCATCTGGGTCCAGAGATAGAATACGCACCGTAATAATTATATCATATGATCCCACAGCAAGGAAGGGGGATCTTTGTCTTCCTTCAGGAACAGGCGCAATGTCCAGGCAGGCCACGTCACCTGACTTCCCGAAAGTCTCTTGATGAACTCTTATCAAACACATTCTTCTCCTTGTTGTACTCTAATTCCTCCATCCTACCCGAATCTGAGCCTACGACTATTTAATCCTTCTAAAAGTTTATTTAAGGCTTTAAAGCTCAGCAAATGGGCTCAGACACTCGCGTCAAAAAAAAAATTAGTACGCAGGCAGGCAGACTTTTGGGTACATTTGGGATCGAGCTTAGGACTTTGTCAAATCGTTCAATGGTATCTCACGGTTTCTTCTTTTCATTGTTGTTTAGATTCCTTTTGTATTTCTATCGACTTTTGAGATAATATTAATTTATGCTACTAAATGTAGAAACTACGTAATGTATAAATACCAGGGCTCCAGCCTCCAGTAACCTTGGATCCATTTTCCCACTATCTCTAACCAAGTGTGTAATGGGTTCTTAATGTATAGATTTGCATGTAGCTGATACATTAATTGCCGTTCGCGTCTTTAAATGACCATTCATTTGATAGGATAAGATTAGGAATAGTAACATGCAGCCTAACCAGAGCAAGTTTTAATAGTAACAAAAATGCATAGATATATATCGTTAATGCAAACCATAATCTTAACAAGTGAATAAAAAAATATAGTCATTTTCGAATACAAAACTGTTAAAACCGGTATGAGTTTCTAACGTATCATATTTTTCCTTTTGATTATCTAGACACCCGTCTGGATACATACAAATACACTAAAGTATATCACATATTCATGCAAAGACGTTCATAAGATATTCCGACCACATAATCCATATACCATATTTTAAGCATACAATACAAGACAAAGGAAGAGTTACATTTAAAAAGGGTACCAAACCTAATAACCTTGATATTTCAAACACTTAAACTACTCCCAAAACCTTTTAAGTTGGGAGTTACAAGCTTATCATCACGGATGATATTTACCACCGTGGCCCAAAGCGGCAACTTCACCATTAGAGCCACCACCACCTCCTCCAGACCGACCATTTCCGCTTCCATAACCATACCCACCACCACGTGCTCCGCCACCTCCGGAACCGTATCCATATCCGCTACCTGATCCAGATCCAGACCCATACCCATATCCGGATCCTCTTCCCCAACCCGTGGGAGATCTACCTGATCCCGACCCGTAACCCCATCCCGATCCAGGAGCAGAACCCCAACCCCAATTGTAATCCCAGTTGGGCCCACGGCCCGACCCACTTTCGCCTTGGGTGTTTTGGCCTTGTGACATGTTACCTTTTGACCATGCTAATGGACGAGAAACAGAAGTCTTGACAGTGATTAAAAAGAACAAAACCAACAAGAGCCCTTTGATCATTTTTTTAATTTTGTTGGTAAGTTTTTTTATAAATGTTCTTCTACTTCTAAATCTTGTTTTGCTATGAAGTTATTGTAACAAAGCTTCTCGCACCATTTATATAGGCAGCAACATGAAGCATTTCTGATAGACAACGGTCAGTGACAAGTGGGTTTAATAGTGTACGATGGACCCACCCTTTCTGATATTTTTTTTTTCAAAAACTTATTTTCTGAGGAAAAGAAACAGGTAAAAAGAAGAAAAATGCATTGCAAATGTATCTCCTACGCATGTTGAGATATACATTTTTTTGGTTATATAATCTAATCTATTAAAATAGAGTCCTACTTTTTATCTACTTAAAAAGGTTATCATTAACTTTTGGGTCTATTCTAGCTTTTACAATTTATTATCCATACTCAATACAAAATATTCCTAATATTATCGAGTGACTTAATTCAAACCGACTTTAAACAAATCATACTTTGGTTATCTACTGAAAGCTAACAAATATAACTTTTAGTCGTACCAATAGTCAACCGACCTTACACTAACAATACTAGCACAAGGCGCCTATTTTTCTCTGCTTGATCGCTTCAATACGTACAGGTAATATCAGGTCAATATAAACCTCATAATTGCTCATCTTCAGTTTACGAATTGCACATGCAACATACCATAACCAAATCAATTCATATCAATACATGTTTGTCCATATTTCATCATACTAAACATTTTAACAATCTCTAGAAGTAGACTTACGTTTGGTTTGAATAATAAACTGAATCGTTTTATTTCCACATCATCTATCACCAGTGAAGCTTGAATGTGAGGCATTTATCTAAACCGAAATCGTTTGTTCCTCTGTTACATCTACTTAAATTTTCATTATGTTGCCTGCCATTATGAACATAACATAGTCAGCAATGAAGCTTGAATGTCTAATATCCACAATCATGTAAGCCAAATATGATATGTTTCATCTATTACATTTCAAACCAACCTTTGTAAATAAGACAGAAACAATTTTTTTTAACAAAAGAAGTTGTTGAGCTTACAGATTTTTTTTCCTTCCCCGACAAAAATCTGTTACAAGTGTGAGCTTAATTTTGTTTCTTTGTCAAATTATAGTGTTTAAATAATGGGTCTAATCCATAAATGAATTTAACTAGCAAATTGATGATCTTAAAATTCTATCCATTGATATTTTCTGGCCAAATGTGTTATAATATTTTTAACAAAAAATGTGATATAAGAAAATCCCATAAATTTGTTAATTATATTTAATAAATTTTATATATATACATTCTTTAAAAATGTTAATCTTAATGTTTAATAAGATATATATCTAGAACACATTTAAGCACATATATTTTTTTAAAATACACTTTGATAATTACAATGTTAAAATATGCAAAATTAAAAAAAAAAAAATTAAGAAAAATTAACTTTTTTAATTTAAGGAAAGTAATATCATAATTAATCGTCAAGTTAAACCATTAAATTTCTATATGAAACATTTACATTATAAACTAATACTATAACACAAATCAATTCAATATCCATAAAAAATATATTATATAGATGTCAAATATATATATAACAAAAAGTATAAATAAAAAATTTGATAAAACAATATCCGCGCTATCTAGTTTTTACGTAGTTATCAACTGGAAATAGGCACCACCGCCCTAACAATATAATAAAATGATCAATCATGAAGCCACAAGCTGTGAATTTTCTCACCTTTTTGTTTTAATATCAATTACATAACTGATCATATGGATTATCTTTATTTTCTCTACTAAAGTCGGCATTAAAATATGTAAATATATGTCAAAGGGAATGATTATATGTTTGGTATTACTGAGCTACTTGAATTTCTTTAAAGTAGAAAATATTATCTTCAACAAACCCTTTAAGACGCGTTAACGCCATTCCCATTTATATTTTTTACTAATTACGGCTTGTGGTTATGAAATGTTCTGCATTATGATCATCACTACAACAAAAATACATCCATAAAACAATGCTATAAACATTAACATCATCGATAATTGTAGAAAACCACTAGTTCATCATTACAATAAATTAGTCAAAGCGTCTATTGGATTTTGCAAGGTATATTAATTGTTCATATATCCTCTCTATTTTCTGATCTCGAATTTGTCTTTGTACCACGAGAAGCCAATATATCCGCGGATTTAGTTGATTAAATGGCCTCTTAAGTCTATTGTAATGATTTGTGGTAAGTTCAGGTTTAATGAATGTCTTTTCGATCAAAATTTCAGAATAATCGAATAATGTTTACCTAGGGTATTATCGACTGACTCATCGAACTCAATTGGAAACCTTCCAAACTAACATTAATTTGCTATATCAAGTTCAAAGGGTCTATACTTTTCTAAGACATAACTTAATTCAAACACTGAAATCAAGAAACTATTCAAGCTTGTTTATGTATGATTTTATTATTAAACTGTAATTCTAGTAGGCCTGAGACGGATCGGATATCCGGGCAATTTTAAGGTATCCGGATCCTTATCCGGATCCTTATCCGGCGGATCCATAATTTTACTATCCTTATCCGGATCCGGGGTTCTCGGATATCCAGATGTCGGATATCTTTCTAAAAATTGTAATATCCGGCAGATATCCAGATCCAGATTTGGATCCTTAAAATAAATAAAAAATAATATTAATATATAAAAATATTAAAAAAAAATTTAAAAAAATATATAATGTTTTTAATTGTTTCTATGTATAATATTACAAAATTTACATAAAATTTATATATACTATTATAAAAATAAAAATATATTAAATTAATTAATTATATATAGATATTACTATTTTGAAATAGTTATTAATAAAACTTACGGATCCGGATATCCGGACTAAAAAATTAAGGTATTCGGATCCGGATCCGGTTTTGACGGATCCAACATTTTACTATCCGGATCCGGATTCGGTCTTTCCGGATTTTCGGATCGGATCCGGATCGAATCCGGATCTCGGATAAAAGTCTCAGACCTAAATTCTAGTATGTGATTTATTACGTATGTAAGAGGTCATCATATGGTTTTGCTTATATTAGCTCGGTGTTTTGTAAAGTTTTTTTTGGTAAAACTGTATAGGTATTTTTGTATGATGATATCATTTCGCAAGTAGGAAAAAACGTGTGTGCATAGAATCTAGATAGAATTCAAGAAGTAAAACTTAGATGCAGAGGCAATAAAACATAAATGTTTAATGACACGAAAAAAAAATAACAGGCTAAATCAACTTTGTAGACGTCGATCGATTCATCTTGTACGTGCACGTGCATCAAAAATATAGTATATAAAACATATATATTAACTTAATAAATGGAACAGACATATAAATTGTTAATTTCAGTGATTTAAAATTACATTTATAGATCGAAAAGAACAATTTATTTCGTAATTTTTTCTGTAATTGATATCTAGTTTTGTTATTTTCTGATGCTTATGGTTGTTTTACTCTACTGTTTTTACACTATAGTGATGGTATCCACCTATCCATTCTACAAAATTTACACTAGTCCACAAGTTTTACACTGATTTTGTTATCCCAGGCAACGATTTAGTTATCCCAGACAACGATTTAGTTAGCTCTATAGTAACACTCGAAGTTTTTGGATCTAAGAAATATCTAAAGGATCCTTTTTGGAATGATGGCAACTTTTAACATATTTTCAACGGTGAAGCGGTCCACACGCACAACTTCCTACGGTGGAGCAACTACCATATGCCATGTCTCTTTTAGGATATGATCGAATATTCATATTCATAATCTATATTGTTATACATATACATGAATATAACAGACCCAAAAAATATCTGAAAGCTCACTACCTAGATTCAAACTATTGGATATTAATAGGGGTTCACATAGTGTTTCTTACAACATTCCTCCAGTTTGTTTCAAAATATCTAGAAAGTGGATTACGTATATATGATGTGAATGGATCAAGTTGTGTAGTGGAGTGAACAGGATGGAAAATCCGGACTGATACATCCCATCTATGTAATTTTTCTTCCAAAAAAATGTCGAATCGTAGATATATAGCTTATGTGCCGACAAAAAAGTATAAGCTATGTAGAATTCATATATGCATATTAACAATACATGAACATAAGTTCAAAAAAAAAAACAATACATGAACATTAAATAGAAAATGTAATGCATATTTTAAAGTTTCGATTTAGTCCATAGGTTTCTAACAACATTATGTGAACCTTACCTTTTATCACGTGCTGGACTCACTAGTCACTAGGGGTCACTACTAGTTCCACCCAGATCACCCAATATTACACAACATTACCTAATTAGAATTTTGATTGGCTTAAATGCAATAGATGTGAATGCATATATGAAAATCGCCCTATTGCAGTTTAAAGTTTTATTGGAACTCTACTGTAAGATGTAATCGAAGTGTTAGTAGCACATTGGTAAGTATTGTGCCCTAGGTTCAAACTATTTTTAGTACAGAAGATTACATTTAGATTAAAATATTTTAATGTTGTAGTATGAAAATATATGGTTTTCATATTGAATATTTCAATGAAACATGAATAATAATAACATATTTGGAATAAGTTACTTATCAACAACTAATTTTAAGTTTATGATAAATCCAAATTTAACATGTTGACTCCAAATCTAAAAAAGATTTGAGGTCTAATCTGGGAACTCATGGTATATAAGATTAGAGGTCTAAAACCCAAATTTTTTCTATTAACAAAAAATGTTGTGTAACTAGAAAATTTTTTTTAACTGAAAAAGTTTGGGAACTCATGGTATATAATATTGGGAATTTGGGTTTGATAGCTACAAAACAAAACATAATTAAATATATAACCAAAGAAAAAAGTACTTCCATTATTTATGCAATATATACTATAATGCTCTTAGTAACCGGTTAATGAAAGATAAAAATATCTCTTCTTCTTCTTCTTCGATTAACAACTACCATCAATCTACTTTCATCTCTACCACCTTGTCCTCCGACGCCGTTACAATACGATCATCACTAATTCTCCATTGTGTTTTGTATTTATAGATTTTTTTTCTATAATCAGTATCATTTTTCATAAATTATCACCTCATTCATATTCACATTTATCACTGAACTACCATCACCATAGCCATGAAATCTACAAACGGCGTTACGGTCGAGGCGCCCTCATTTGTATCGTAAGTTTTTGGTTATACTATACTATTTGGACAATATGTACTATATTATTTCCTTTGTTACTATTTTATTTCATATGCTTCATATTATGTACTACATGCATATTTTGATATTTGGGTTAGAATTTATATTTTTTTTTTAAGTTTAGTGATTAGTGTTTTGGGTTTAGTTTATGGAAGGTTTGGACTGACGTTGAGGTAAGCATTACCTCATTCATGCAATCATAAGCATTTCAAAATTTGAAAAATATGTACTATGTTATTTCGTTTGTTACTATTTTATTTGATAATGCTTCATATTATGTACTGTGTGCATATTTTGATATTAGGGCTAGGATTTATATAGTGATTAGTGTTTTGGGTTTAGTTTATGAAAAATTTAGATTGACAGAGAATAAGCATTACTTCCACTATTATTAATTTCATTAATATGAACTATACCATATGAAGAATGTTCTATTCTATTTACTCTGCTTATCTTCTTCCATAACATTATATCTTTCTCCGATCATCGCAATCATATTAATCTTTGTATGAAAGATGACTGTTTCTTTTGGATTGACAACCTCTGTTTCATTTTTAATCACTCTTGCCGTAGTCATCATCTTCGTAGTCTCCGCCACCGCCGGTGCGATAACCAATATCACCGTTCTGATAACCACTACCGCCGCGACCATACCGCAATAATCACCACAAATATTGATTACAGTTTTTTTTTCTTTGACTGGCAACTGCCAACTGGTTCAAAAAAAGGACAAAACCGGGAAAATATAGCACAAATGCTATGAGATCTAATAACTTCAAAATTAGTGACATATTCTTAATTTGTTGGTGAAATACGACTAGTTCACAGATAAGCCCTGTAATATTGGCACATGGCAAAAAGAAAACTACCAAGTATATTTGGGTCAGCATGTTATCATCTTAAAGCGCAATTGTAAAAGGCCTTTGCACCAAGGAAAATGTTTACAAAACCCACCAAAACATTTAATATAATTCGACACCGCCCACTTATGTATTTTCTTTTGTAAACACCTTTAAAGATAAACATGCATGGATTATCCATAACAAAAAAAAAAATCCCAAGTCTGGAAAAAAAAAAATATCCTGCCACCACAAGTTTTATGAAAACGAAATTTATTTAATTAAAGCTACCAACACTAAAAACAAGTGTAAAATAAACAAATACAACAACCACTAACATCTCGCCACGTACAAAAACTACAGTTCGTAATAGAGTGTGGTGGTCTCTCTCTCTCTCGGTCTCGATTTCTGATTTCTGATTCCTCACTGTACGACCAAAACTAAACCACACAGACAGAGACACATAAAAGAACAGGCAAACTAATTGATCCGCTGCTGAAGATCTCGAAACCATGTCTTGTTTGGGTAGGATCTTGTCTGTTTCCTACCCACCTGATCCGTACGGTTCGCGTCTTTCAGTGTCAAAGCTGTCTTCACCAGGGAGAAACCGAAGGCTGAGATGGCGTTTCACGGCCTTGGACTCAGACTCTTCCTCCCTCGATTCTGATTCCTCCGACAAATTCGCTGCCGGGTATTCAAATTAAGCTCTTTAAACCGATGTTTTTGTTATGCCCATGAGAGTTGAACCCGTAAAGTTACAGACTTTGGAGTTTAATCGTATTTAAGTTTCTAAATTTGATTATTTTTGGTGCAGCTTTTGTATCATAGAAGGACCTGAAACAGTACAGGACTTTGCCAAAATGCAATTACAAGAGATTCAAGACAACATTAGAAGCCGTCGAAACAAGATCTTCTTGCACATGGAAGAGGTTTACTTTCTTAAAGTGGAAACCTTTAGTTTCTAAAACTGTCTTCCTCCTTCGTTAACTATCTGTTAATACAGGTACGGAGGCTAAGAATACAACAACGGATTAGAAACACAGAGCTTGGAATCATAGACGAAGAGCAAGAACACGAACTACCTAACTTCCCCTCCTTCATCCCATTCTTACCTCCATTGGTAAGTATTTAAACACTTTCTTTAGAGGAGGATTTTGTGTGTTTTGAATTGATCAATAAATACACTTTCATTTTGCTAGACTGCTGCCAATTTGAGAGTCTATTACGCAACTTGCTTCTCACTCATTGCTGGGATTATCCTCTTCGGTGGCCTACTAGCTCCTACTGTAAGCCCTTTGCTTCAAGATTGGCATTTACTCCCTCCCTTTTGAAAAAATCCACGTTTTAGAGAATTTTTTTTTGTTTCAAATAGATATATCTTCATTTTCAAATGCATTATTTAATGGTAAATTATAAACTTCAAAAAAAGATAATTGTGTTTATTGAAATTTATTGGTTAAGTTGCGGGAAAATCGTTAATAACAAAAAAAAAAACAATTCATTAATAATCAGTATTTAATATGTTTTTTGAAACCAGAGGGTGTATGAGTATTTCTTTGCTTTATGTAATAAAGTTTTTGATTTGTAACTTCTGCAGCTAGAGCTGAAGCTAGGTATAGGGGGCACATCATATAAAGATTTCATTCAAAGCCTTCATCTACCTATGCAATTGAGGTTTAGTATCTCTCTTTATATACATTTGCAACTTTATAGAAAGGATGCTTGACTCTTGTGTGTTCACCAGTCAAGTAGACCCAATAGTGGCGTCATTCTCTGGAGGAGCTGTTGGTGTGATCTCAGCTTTGATGGTAGTTGAAGTTAACAACGTGAAGCAGCAAGAGCACAAGAGATGCAAATACTGTCTAGGAACTGGTAATTATGTTTCCTCTTCTTGTTCATAAAGAGATTTAAGTTGTTGGTTTTAATAACTTTTCTTATGTAACACACACAGGGTATCTAGCATGTGCCCGTTGCTCTAGCACAGGTTCTCTTATTATATCTGAACCAGTCTCAGCTATTGCTGGAGGGAACCATTCTGTATCAACAACATCCAAAACCGAAAGATGTTCAAACTGTTCTGGTGCTGGAAAGGTATAAACCATCAAAAACCAAAACCTAAAAGCCCAAAACCAAAGATGTGGATGTTGAATTGTCTGTGTTTGTTGTTCAGGTGATGTGTCCGACATGTCTGTGCACAGGAATGGCTATGGCTAGCGAGCACGACCCTCGTATTGATCCCTTCCTTTGATTCCACTCCCCACCCCCCACCAAAATCTATTTGTCATTGTAACTAAAAATGGTATGTAAATGAGAACTGCATCCTTTCATCTGTATATGTACACACACAATGACACAAATGGAACTTATTACATAATGTTAGATTTTTCTTCGTCCTGTAACACTCCGAAAGCTCAACACTCTCCAGAATTAGAGCCAGAAACAGAAACACTCTGTTTCTAGGCTATATGTGGCTTAGAGTTGAGTACACTACTTAGTAGGTCTGGGCGTTCGGGCCCGTCGGTTTCGGTTCGGTTGATTCGGATTTTTGGTGTTATGCTCATAAGTTCCTTTTGGGTTTTATTAATTTTCGAGTCGGGTTCGGTTTGGTTTCCTTCCGGAAATGTTTGAAATCGCCCAAAAATATGTTTTTTAAACCTCAAAAATTGATAAATATTTTTTTTCAAAATATAGAAATTATTCACAAATCTAATTAAAATTAGTTAAAATATTAAAATTAACTAAAAAGTATTTAAAATAACAAATAAAACAAACTACAAAAAATATTTTGAATACTCTAAAATATCTAAATCACTTCAACACATATAAAAACATTAACACATTTAACTAATTTCGAATATCTTCGGATCCTAGTTTGGATTTCGGTTCGGTTCGTTTTATAACCAAACCCCAAAATACTAAGCTCATAAGTCTCGTTCGGATATTTTTGTATAACAGTTTGAATCCAGTTTCGGTTTTTTCGGTTCGGGTTTAGGTAGGATTGGAGTAAAAACGCCCAGGCCTACTACTTAGTAGTTAGTGAGTAAAGTTAGGTTCTAAGATGATAATCGCTTCTAAGTAATACTTTTCACTAATTCTCCAGCTTACTAATGTTGACACTGTTACTTCTTCAGGCTCCAAATCTAGTTTACTTCCATGGAAACTTCATTAAAACTCATATGAAAAAGTACAGTACAATGGTTTGGTTCGGCAGGACATAACCAAATTATACAATTGAAAGAGACACAAGTCTGTATCCAAACACAGTTAGCCCAAGGAAGGAAGAACTGGAGATTATTATTTGAAGGGACACAGTTAGTTAGTCCCTAGTGCCCATTCTCGCAGCGGTTGTCTGAGCTCTCAAGTATATCTTGAATGAACTTAATGAACGAGCAGAGTCCACCAAAGAAGTTATGATCAATCACACCGTTTCCATCAAGAACATGCGCAAAATCCACCAGCTTCACTTGTGCCCTCCTCTCATCATCACCCCCTGATTCATTCTCATAAACCATCAAGATCGAGCAAGAGTTGAAATGGTAAAGCGTCTGCGTCTCAAACCAAGCCTTAAGCTCCAGCAACTTCGCCAAGATCCCATTAGAGCCTCCGTAAACTTCTGACGCATATGCACAGTCCGGTACCGAGTCAGCAGAGGGGTTTGACGAAACAAACTTCCTTAAAGCCATTCTAGCACCATCAACTTTATACGCAAGAACAACCCTCTTTTCTGGTCTCCAGAACCTCGACTCCTGGCAGTCGAAAATCTTCAAACCCGAAACCCTGAACCCCAAAGAAATCGTGGTGGTGGCACTATCTTTCTTTATACATTTGTTAAAATACTCTTCGGACACGTCAGGGTACCAAGTCCTAGACCCAATCTTAACATCCATAACCGAAGGCTTCACGTAACCCGAAACAACGTCTTCAAGAACCATGTGTGGAAGCTTGCCTGATCCATCAGAGGCTTCAGCCAGCTGAACGCCGTGGTACACAGGGAAGTATCCACGGATGTGGTCAGGAACATTCTTGTTGGAGGAGAAAGACTCGTAGAACTTGGCCTCGTTTTCGCCGCGTGCGTCGCCTTGAAGCGGCTTGTAGAATCGTCCTCGGTCGTCTACGAGTGGACCTAGCTTCCCTTCTTTGGCGATGTGGCCGGCTACTTGGTGTTCAGGGACCTTGAGCATCTTTTCTGCAACGCGCACACACAGTAATCTGAAAGAGTAACAAAATCGGATCATTGATGTAATAAAGTTTCATCCTTTAACCAAACGCAGAATCCAGATACGATGTCGTTTTTAGAGAGATTATCATATAGTATAACAGAGTTCATCGAAGAAGAAGAGAAAATGAAACAAACCCAGAATCATACCATCAATGATAAATAAAGTGAAATCTTTAAAAAGGTAAAAAAGTGTATCGAAAAGTTAAAAACTTTCGATTAAAATGTGAATTGAATTTTAAAAAAAAAAGCGATCTTTGTTAATTGAGTTGGAGCAAGACGAAGAACATCCATCAAAGATTAATCGAAGAGCATTGAGGAAGAAAACATTACCAAAGAAATATCCACGGAGAGAGAGAATCAAGCAATGAGCAAAGACGGAACAACAAGTTGTGTGATTGTTGTAAGGAAGAAAAAAAATGCTAAGCTATCTTGTCGGAAAGACAAATAACTGGATCAATTCTCTTTATGAAATTGGTTTAAGTACTAAACCGGACTCGTGATAAGAAAATTAATCTAAACCGGGTTTTAGAGAACCGGTTTGGATTCTTTTTTGGGTAATTGTTGTAATTGGTCGGAATATTAAACCGGATTCGTGGTGAGAAAATTAATCTAAACCGGGTTAGGGAAAACCGGTTTGGTTTATTCTTTTAATTCGGAAACCGGTTTGAGTATATAGGGATTAATCATCGGATGAATGATCTTTTAAATTGGCCGTCATCTCCTACCTCCGGCTGGCGAAATTAGGGCTTTGGTAATGGTTTCTAATTCGATTCAATTCTTTGATTGTCTTTTTAATTCAATCATCCATGGTTCTGGGTTTTTGAAAAAAACCCTAACTTTCGAGGTCATTGTACATAAATGTATCGTCTTTGTATTTCAGAATCTGTGGAAGCTTTGCTGATATCAATCAAATGGGTCGTTTCAAAAACGTAAGTGGAAACACTTCTTTGATGAGTTTCTCTGTATTCACTGTGTTTCTAACACTTTGTGATGATATTAGAATAAGAAGGGTAGGGTCAATGTGAAGCCTATTGCGATGAAGAAGAACAACCAAGCGAATGTTGATCATGTCACCGGTGATAAGATCCCAAAAAGCTTCGTCTTTTCGAGGACGAAGCTTCCTGGCTCTGTCAAACAGCTTCAGATGGATTTGAGGAAGCTCATGCTTCCCTACACTGCTCTCAGTCTTAAGGTCAAGGGTTTTAATATATGTTTGGAGGGTTTGTGATTTGACTCAAATCATTTGAGTGACCATTTACTGATGCAAAAGCTGTTAACCTTCACAGGAGAAGAAGAGGAACACTTTAAGAGACTTTTTGAATGTATCTGGTCCAATGGGTGTTACTCATTTCCTCATGCTAAAGAAAACAGCGTCTGCGTTGTCTCTGAGAGTAGCGAGAACCCCTCAGGGTCCTACTCTCACGTTCAAGATTCATCAGTACTCGTTAGCCTCGGATATAGCTCAGTCTCAGCTTCGGCCTAGATGTCCTCCAGATCTTTTTAAGAACCCCCCTTTGGTAATCTATCTCAGTATCTCTTAGTCACTTCCGGTTTGGTTTTGCTAACAGTTGAGGGTGTTGTCTTTGTTTAGATTGTACTTTCTGGATTTGGCACTCAGGAGCTGCATCTGAAGCTAGCAACGATCATGTTTCAGAACATATTCCCAGCTATTGATATCAACACTGTAAGTTTGTTTGTGCTTTTTATTATTACTGGCTGTAAACTTGTTTTCAGCTAATTTGATTGGGAAATAATATGTCTGTCAGGTCAAGCTCTCTACATGTCAGAGATTAGTACTCTTGAACTACAACAAAGACACAAAACTCATTGATTTTCGGCATTATTCCATAAGGCTTCAGCCTGTAGGAGTGTCTCGTAGGCTCAGAAAGTTTGTGGAAAAGCATGAGGTTCCTGATCTTAGGAATCTGCAGGATGTTAGTGATTTTGTCACCAAGTAAGGATCTCATTTGATTCCAGTGTGAAATGAATTATTGTGATTGTTTGGTGGATTTTATTTTTCAGGGCTGGGTATGGATCAGAGAGCGAAGGAGATGAAGAAGCGGCGACAGTGACACTATCATCTGATCTAGGCAGAGTTAATAGGGGGTCCACAAAGAGTGCAGTGAAACTGCAAGAGATTGGACCGAGGATGACTATGCAGCTAGTTAAAGTGGAGGAAGGGTTGTGTTCAGGAGGAATCATATTTGATGAAAGCGGTAAATGCTATTCTTATCCCCCACATTGTGTGTTTTAAAAAAAAAAAAAATCTTGTCTACCACTGGTTGCAGCATCTTGATATTGTTTTATATGGGCTTGTTTTAGAAAATGTGGATGAAAGGACAGCCAAGAAGAAGCAAAATGAAGATGGCGATGAAGAGGGTAGTGGAGAAGAAGGTGAAGAGGGTAGTGAAGAAGATGGAGAAGACATGGATGAAGATCTTGAAGATTGAGACTTTAGATAAAGTAAGTTTTGTTCTTTGAACCTCTTAAGTTGACATCTATTGTCGGGCTAAATATACACGGTTAGACTCTACTTGGTCGTTTAAAACGTAAATACGTTTGAAATCATTAAAATGGTGACGTTTGAATAATTTAAAATAAATTTGATTTATGGTACCCTCAAATGTTTATATATGTAGCGAGTTAATTGCACAACGTGTGTAAGCAGGTAATGTACAGTTAGGAAACTAAATAAGGGATCAAACTTCCCTAGTTTCATGTATACTTGCCTTAATGTGAAGTTATCGTTTATGCAATTTTCTCCAAAAATCATATATTAATTTTAGCTGGTTATTCTTTTAGGAAAAATGGCCAATTCATATATAAACTAATTGTTCCCGGTTTTTTTGACACACGAACAACATAAACAGTAGAAAAAAGCTTATTCCCCTAAAAACTAGTTGTTCCAGTTTTTTTTACACACAAACTTTTAATCCATATCAAAAACCACGTAAACAACTCTATTTTTTGAATTACATACATGAAGTATTGATTTTAAACTAATTCCTCCGAAACTGTAAACATTGTTATTTAAACATTAAGTTGATTTAAACAGTGTTACAATTTCACGCGTGGAAAGATACTATGATGCTGCATTGCTGTGTTGAATGACATCACACAAGATGAACATGTAAAAACAGATGTCTATTCAACTCGGATGAATCTACAATATTCAAATGTTTCCTCTCCAATTATCAAATGTTTCCTCTCCAATTAGTGGAAAGTAAACGATAAAAATAAGTATTATCTTAATATATGCTACAAAGAAAAACACAAATAAAAGCAAAAACAACATAACCTTTCCTTTCAAACACCATTCTTCTCATTCTAAAACACACTTTTTTCTAATTATCACGTCTCGGTTGCCTTTTGCGGAGAGCAGCGGTTTCTTCCTTCTTCTCGGACTCATCTCCACTCTTTGAGCTCTCTCCTACTTCTGGTTTCTTCTTCTCCACACTCGCCGCCGGTGCCGCCTGTAACAAACCATTTTCATTTTAGCTTTTTCACTTAATTCCATATTTCACAAAATCCGCAAAACAATAAAATTACCTTTTTGCCACCGAAGATAAGCTTGATGAAGAGCGAGAAGAATACAATAACAATGGAGACTAGGACACCAATGGTTAAGTTTGGTTGTTCCTCGGCTTTCTCAATCAGTTCCTACAAAAACGACACCATTTTCAAAATCCCTTTAGGTCTGAGTCATCATCATCATAACATGATGCATGGTTTAAATGAGGGAAGAGAGCTTACCGTGATCTTAGACTTGTAGGCACTTAGGAAAGAAATGTCTGCAACCTTGTTCAACAGATCGAACACAACCTTCTGCAACATCATTCACATATATAAGTATTTATACAAGAAGCCATATGTATATATTAATAAAACTTTGATTCTGTTGGAAGATTAATTTACCTGGTAGCTCTTGAGACCATCTGCAGATTCAGCAGCCTTCTCTTCCTCCTTTTGTTTCTCTTTCTCAACATCGAACTTAGGCTTCCACGTTGTCTGTCTGTAACTCTCAGCGACCTTCTCGTCTTTCGCTATCAAAATGTTGTCAAACAAGATACCGTCTTGCATCGTCCAGATCTCTATACCGATAGCTGCAATGGGTTCGTAATCAGGTCTGTCTAGCTCAAAGTAGTCAGGGTTAGGGATGTCTCTTGGCTTCCAGATTCCCTTGTAAGCAGGGTTGTCTATCATAGGTGCACTCCATTTGCCCTTGTAAGCAGGGTTCTTCTTCATCGGTCTCTTCCATTCACCGCATCCTGGTGCTGCTTCACACTTGGGGTTGTCAATCTTTGGTGCCTCCCACATACCATCTTCCTCATCGTCCCAGTCTTCAGGTTTGGTCGCCTCTGGGTCGTCCACCTCCTCAGGCTCATCGTCTAACCATCCTTCGGGTTTCTCGGCTTCTTCATCTTCTATCTCCATGGGTGCGTCTTCGTCCCAGTCGTCAGGCTTCACGGCGTTAGGGTCAGGGATCTTGGCTCTCTCATCCCAGTCTTCTGGTTTCTTGTCTTCAGGGTCGGGGATGGTCTTGTCAGGGATCAAAGCAGGCTCAAAGTCTTCTCCAGAGAGTAAATTAGCCTTCTTCTTCTCCTCTCCATCAACCAAGATTCTAACCTCGTTGTCTGGCTTCAAGATGGCGGTGTAGACATGGGAAAGCTTGTCATAAGGAACAGAGGGTGGGAACTTGAGATGGTGCTCAACGTACTCGCCTCTCTTGGGGTTCTTGTGCTTCAAGATGAAATGAACTTTGTTCGTAGCTCCACACTTGTCGGGTCCAAACATGATAGAGTAAGGAGATTCACTATCGAATCCCTCAGGTGTCCATCCAGCTTCCTGAGGACGGAGGTACTTCAAGTAAGCACCACCACACTCAAGCCCTTCCTGGAAACGAACCTCGTACTGAAGAACAATGGTTCCGTCCTTGAGGTTTAGTGGCTCGTCGAGAACTTTCACTATACCGTACTTACGAGCCTTCTCGCTTACGAGAAGTCCATAATCATCATGTCCCTCACTCTTCTCATGCTTCCACACACCTGAAAACAAATAAAAGTGGTCTTAACAAACAAGCTTCTACACAAAAGTCGGATTATCATCATCAACACCTCAGGTGCAACAATAAGAGCAAGATTCAACTGTTAAACACACAAACACATCCATGCTTTAATACCTTTGCAAATCTCTGTGTAAAGAGCAAAACTATTACTACTACTAAGTCAGATTTTGCATTATAAGATCAAACATTCAACATCATAACGAATTACACTACTACTAAGTCAAGATTTGATTCAATATTCTCGATTTGATCCATCTATACGTTGAGTGCAACACATTACAACTCATCTGATTCAAACTTCAATCAACATTCTCGATTTGATTCCTCTATATGTTTGAGTGCAACACATCACAACTCGGCTGATTCAAACTCCAATCAACACTCTGATTTGATTCCTTTATACGTATAGATCAGATCGTTCACATTCCTAATCAAGACGCAGATCGGAACAACACCATACCAAACAGTGAGAGCGTAAAGATATACAACAATACCTTCGTAATCGCCATTCTTCGAGACGATCCAGCGACCATCAAATGCCTCATCGAACGATTCATACAACACCTGAACAAGAAAAAACGAGAATCCAAGCTAAAAATCAGATCTAAATCTTCAGATCTACCAAACATTTCACCGAGAAAGTCGAAATTACCGTTTGATCGTCGCAGTAGCAAAGCTTCTGGAGCGAAACGAAAGCTAATATAAGCAAAACGGCGGAGAATAGCTGCCGGTCTCTCATCATCGGGAATCTTAACGGTGGATCGCCGGAGAGTAGAGGGGATGTAATTTTCGAGAAAACTCTAATAATTATATATCCAATTCCCGTAGACCCGGTGGAGTACTGGGGTGTGTCAATCCGTTGTTTCCACCAATGAAACGGTTCGCCACGCGATGGTGGCCAATTATAAGTCGCCACGTCGATTAAAAATGAGCTCACCTACGTGTGTAGTTTACACGTGCGCATTACGTCTAGTTTATGATAGTTATTGGGCTGGGCCTACTAAAGAACTTGAGAGTCTCTAATGGAACGAGAGTTTCTAACTCTATATGTACATGCAATTCAAAATTTTATAATTGGTCTATTGACAGTTAAATTGGGCTTTTGTTCGGTAATTTAATTTAGTTTTTGTAATAATTTATTACAAAACTTTGAAAGATATTTAATCTACAATTAGTGTTTAAAAAAAAAGAAATTAATCGTCAATTCTACATTTTTACTACCACAATTCTATATGCTTTATAAGAATTTACATGTATATTATCACTGGAAACAGCAGAATAATGCATACCATAATAGCTGTGTCGTTGATCCGGCTGTGATATCGACAGTGCCGGCTCAGGTACATGGGCGAGCAGGGCGACGGCCCAGGGCTCAAGACCAAGAGGGGCCCATAATATTTTTTCGAGTATTAAAAATTTAAGTGACATAATAACTAGAGTTAAAAAAAGAGTAATCAAGGATATTCGTATTAGATGTTTTTTTTTTGTCAAAAGATGTTCTTATATATTGATTTCTCTTTCCCCATTAAAAGTTTTATTTCCCTGTTAAAATTTTATTTCCCCGTACACATTTCTAATTTTATTGTTCTATGAGAGCATGCTCACTACAAGAAAACACATGCTTAACGACGAAAATTAACGAGGAAAAACAATCCTCGTAAATTTGCGTCGAGTTTACGACGAATTTACGTGAAAAACTAAAGTCATCGTTATTTCCTCGTAACGTAACGACAAAACTGTTTCGTCGTAAAGTGGATGTAATTTTACGAGTATTTTACGAGGAAAAACTATTTCCTCGTAAATACGACGTAAACTTTGCGTGGTATTTACGAGGGAATAGTTTACGTGTATTTAGCGAGGAAATTTTTGAATCCACCAACTTCATAGGTGTTACACGCTTTTTTTGCCCACCTAATTAATTTTCGTCGTAAATTCATAGCAAAATTGCAACTACCAGATTCGAATTTTCCTATAATATGGATGTTTGAACATCATTTTAAACACACCAACAACAAAAAACGTGAAAGAAAAAAAAATGGCTGGCTCCGAGAATATTTACGAGTTGCGGAAGTGGATGTATATGCATAGAGATGCTAACGGGAGAATGACGAAAGAATACCTTGCGGGTCTGGAGACATTTATGCATCAAGCAGATTCAACACCGCTCGCCCAAGAAAGTGGTAAGATGTTCTGTCCTTGTCGGAAATGCAACAATTCGAAACTAGCAAACCGTGAAAATGTTTGGAAGCATTTAATAAATAGAGGTTTCACGGCAAATTACTATATATGGTTTCAACATGGAGAAGGTTTTAATTATGATCAGAATGAAGCTAGTAGTAGTAATAGCAATTTTCAGGAAAAAGAACCGGTTGATCATCATTTGCATAATGAACATAGTTACCAGCAAGAGGAGATGGTAGATTATGATAGGGTACATGATATGGTAGCTGATGCATTCGTAGCTCATGATGAAGATGAAGAACCTAATATAGATGCAAAAAAGTTTTACGAAATGTTAAACGCGGCGAATCAACCACTTTACAGTGGTTGTAGAGAAGGTCTCTCTAAATTGTCGTTAGCTGCTAGAATGATGAATATTAAAACTGATCACAATCTACCTGAAAGTTGCATGAACGAATGGGCGGACTTGCTTAAAGAGTATTTGCTGGAAGACAATGTGTCTGCTCATTCTTATTATGAGATTCAGAAACTGGTTTATAGTCTTGGGTTGCCTTCGGAGATGATAGATGTTTGCATCGACAACTGCATGATCTATTGGGGAGATGATGAGAAGCTAGAAGAATGTCGATTATGCAAGAAGCCACGATTCAAGCCGCAAGGACGAGGACGTAATAGGGTACCGTACCAAAGGATGTGGTACCTACCAATTACAGACAGATTGAAAAGATTGTATCAATCAGAGCAGACTGCTGGAAAGATGAGATGGCATGCCGAGCATACTCAGACGGATGGTGAGATGACTCATCCATCAGATGCAAGAGCCTGGAAACATTTCAACAAAGTACATCCAGATTTCGCTAGCAATATCCGGAATGTGTATCTCGGATTATGCACAGATGGATTTAGTCCGTTCGGAATGTCAGGGAGACAATATTCATTGTGGCCAGTCTTTCTTACTCCATACAACCTGCCACCGGAGATGTGCATGCAACGGGAGTTACTATTCTTGACCATATTAATACCTGGTCCGAACCATCCAAAAAGGTCCCTGGATGTTTTCCTACAACCACTGATAAAAAAGTTGAAGGATTTGTGGTCAACAGGGGTGAGGACGTATGACTGTTCAACGAAGACGAATTTTACGATGCGAGCGATGCTTTTGTGGACCATAAGTGATTTCCCTGCCTATGGGATGTTGTCTGGATGGACTACACATGGGAGATTAGCTTGTCCATATTGTAATGGAACGACAGATGCGTTTCAACTGAAGAATGGTAGGAAGACAAGTTGGTTTGATTGTCACCGTCGATTTCTTCACATTGGCCATCCTTACCGAAGAAACAAGAATTTGTTTAGGCACAAAAGGGTTGTGAGAGACACTCCTCCTCCATATCTAACTGGAGAACAAATTGAAGCGCAAATCGACTACTACGGAGCTAACGAAACAGTTCGTTGGGGTGGTAATTGGCATGTCCCTCGTAATATGCCAGATTCTTACGGTGTTCATCACAACTGGCACAAGAAGAGTATATTTTGGGAGTTGCCATATTGGAAGGATCTTCTTCTGCGCCACAACCTCGATGTGATGCATATAGAGAAGAATTTCTTTGAGAACATCATGAATACAATATTGAATGTCCCAGGGAAGACAAAAGACAACATAAAATCGAGGTTGGACTTGCCGGATATTTGCTCAAGAAGCGAGTTACATATTAAAAGCAATGGACAAGTTCCCGTTCCGATATTCAGATTATCTTCAGAAAAAAAGTCGGTGTTGTTCAACTGGGTGGCATCAGAAGTGAAGTTCCCCGATGGGTATGTTTCGAATCTCTCTAGATGTGTTGAAAAGGGTCAAAAGTTCTCCGGGATGAAGAGTCATGATTGTCATGTATTTATGCAACGACTACTGCCCTTTGCATTTGCGGAGCTACTTCCAACAAACGTACATGAAGCACTTGCAGGTACGTAGTGTATTATATCACAATAATTTACAAAATAATATATGACTAACAATGTGTTTAATTTTTTTTCGAATATAAAAGGCATTGGAACATTTTTCAGGGATCTGAGCGCACACACTCTTAAAGAAGAAGTCGTGGAACAGCTTCAGGAGAACATTCCCATCTTATTGTGCAACTTGGAGAAGATATTTCCTCCCGGATTTTTTGACGTCATGGAGCATCTAGCTGTCCACCTCCCATATGAGGCATTGCTTCGTGCACCTGTACATTACGGATGGATGTATCAGTATGAGCGAGCCATGAAATATTTGAAGGGAAAAGCAAAGAACCTCGCCAAAGTTGAAGGTTCTATAATTGCTGGAAGTTTGACGGAAGAAGTTTCTCACTTCACATCGTACTACTTTGCGTCAAAAGTACGTACACGGAGAAGAGCTCCAAGAAGATATGATGATGGTGGTGTTGCGCCAACATATGCAGTTGCTGGTGTTCCAGACATCTTTAGCCAGATTGGGCGACTCGGTGGAAAGTCTAAAGAGGTTTGGTGGTCGAGTGAACAAGACGCTCATAGTGCACACACCTATATTCTACTCAATTGCGAAGATCCATTGATGCGTTATTTTGAAAGGTAACATATATTGACACTTCGAAACACATATAAGTATAATTAATTGTATAATTGCGAGAGATTCATTCCTATAAAATGTGATTTTACAGCCTATTTGTTTCTCAAGTCGAAGAAACATTTCCTGGTATATCCACAAGTGACGTAGACAAAAGGAAAGATCAACACTTCATTAAGTGGTTGCGGAATCAGGTATTAACTAAAAAAAATTTCATACATTATCTGTATTTCATTAACATTCTCTTTATTTTTGCAGGTTGATTATGACGACGACGATGCAGATTATCCTAAGTGGTTACACGAAGTAATTCAATCTCCACTTGTAAAGGTCACCACATCACAGATGTATTTCACACGAGACTATACTTTTCATACATATGACTATGGTAGACAGCGGGCGACCAGTAACTATGGAATATGTGTGAAAGGGGAAACAGATTTCTACGGGATCTTGACGGAGATTATTGAAGTCGAATTTCCAGGGATACTGAAGCTGAAATGCGTCCTCTTCAAATGTGAATGGTTCGACCCCGTCGTCAACAGAGGTGTTCGGTCTAACAAATTCGGTGTAGTTGATGTCAACGGTGGAAGAAGGTACAACAAATTCGAGCCTTTCATCTTAGCTTCACAAGCAGACCAAGTTAGCTTCCTTCCATACCCTCGGATGAGAGATTCAGGTATAAATTGGTTAGCAGTGATCAAAGTTACACCTCGAGGACGAATCATCAGTGGAGAAGAACCACCATTGCAAGAAGAACAGATAAATGAAGTCGAGGAACCTGAACAAGAAATTGATGACATCCTTCTCATTGATCCGCATAATCACGAGTACGAAGATCTTACCGATGATGCCACAGACGAAGCTGTTGAAGACGAGTTTAATGAAAATGATGATGTTTCTAGTGATGACGAGAATGTCGATGTATCCGATTGATGTATTTGTTTTATGAATAAGATGAGGGAGTTTGTTTTATGAATAAGATAATGTGAGGTTTGTTTTATGAATAAGGGAATGCTGGGAGTTTGTTTTATGAATAAGCAAATGTGGGAATTGTGGTTTGGAATAGAAATAAAGATGAGGTTTGGAATATATGAAGTAGAAAATAAGGAATATGGGGTTTGGGGGTTTCGGATTCTAGGGATTTAAACATAACACTCGTTAATTCCACAAACAAAAAATCGTCGTAAAGGACTCGTAGGTCAACGAGGAAATAACGACGAAATATAAAAAAAAAGAACGCGGGACTCGTTAATTCCACGTAGGACAAAATCGTCGTAAATACCAAGTACGATGAATTCGTCGTAAAAACCACGTAGGATGAAATCGTCGTAAATACCACGTAGGATGAATTCGTCGTAAAAACCACGTAGGATGAAATCGTCGTAAATACCACGTAGGATGAATTCGTCGTAAAAACCACGTAGGATGAAATCGTCGTAAATACCACGTAGGATGAATTCGTCGTAAAAACCACGTAGGATGAAATCGTCGTAAATACCACGTAGGATGAATTCGTCGTAAAAACCACGTAGGATGAAATCGTCGTAAATACCACGTAGGATGAATTCGTCGTAAAAACCACGTAGGATGAAATCGTCGTAAATACCACGTAGGATGAATTCGTCGTAAAAACCACGTAGGATGAAATCGTCGTAAATACCACGTAGGAAAGGGACGGTCGTTGGGTATTGGTTCCGTCAACGATGTTCCGAGAGCGACATCGTCTTACGGTCAGCTACGGGATGATGAAGTCACGGAGCTGCGTAGAGAGTCCGCTCAGGTGCGTAACGAGTTGACCGCGACAAAATCTCGTATGGGTGGAGTCGAGGGCTTCTTGGACGTTATTGGGGCCACAAATCCGGAATGGGAGTCCATGTTGAGGAACATGCGACAACAACATCCCATTCAAGGCGAGTCATCCGACGTACATAACGAGGTGGATGTTACGAGGAGGAGTGATGAATTCTACCGGGCGATGAACGACCCTTAGTTTTTTTTTTTTGGTTGTTGTATTATATAAATTCAAAACTTATTTATATATAAAATATTTTCATATTGGTTTATTTTTATTTTGAATTTTAATTTATTATTAAATTAAATAATTTTAATTATTTTTTAATTATATTTTTAAATTCTGTAAAATAATAAAAACGAAGTAAATTCGTAGCAAATTTACGACCTCGTTACGTGGAAACCTTACGAGGAAATGACGAGAAACATTTAACGAGCAGTTTACGAGGAAATAACGAGGAAAAGTTTACGACCATTTTACGAGGAAATCATTTCGTGGTTGTTACGTGTATTTTGCGAGGAAACTCTTTCAACTTATTTACGTGTAGGTTACGAGGAACTATTTTCGAGGTATTTACGAGGTATTATAGCGACGTCCTTACGTGGAATATTGACGTGGTCTTTACGACGAATCGTCCTACTTCGTCTTTACGACGAAATATATTCCTCGCTAAGTTACGACGAATTAGCGAGGAAATATGTGTTACGACAGACGTGTAACGAGCAAACGCGTTTCCTCGCTAATTCGTCGTAAAGCCTTTTTTACGACGAATTAGCGAGGAAAACCGCCCTCGTTAAGATTATGTTTTCTTGTAGTGGCTTAAATAAAACTTTTAGTGTTTTAGACTGATCAAAATTTTAGTCGTTAATACATGTCACTTCTTTCTAATACTTGATAATTAGATTTTGTTGAACATTTTAACAAATTTTTAAAAACAAGTGCTAATACAAATTTGAAAATTTGAAATCTGATGGTATAAAAACATTTTATATGAGATAATTGTTTTAATATGACTCTAAATCATTTTGTCCAAAAAAAACGACTCTAATCACTTCTAAATTTCTAATCCCTTATATGAGCATGATAATATTTTAAGCATTTGGTTTCTTGTTCTTGATAAATTGTACAATTATGCTATGAATAAACAATATTTTAAAAGTTAAGGGCCTATTTTAGAAAATTGCCTCAGGGCATATAAATCGGTTAAGCCGGCCCTGGATATCGAGGCAGATTTATAGAGATGTGAAGAACACAATTTTGGCAAGAAGGAACATAAAGCAATTCCGGTTCTTATGTCCGTTTGGATCATGTAATTTTCGGCTTTGTTGCCTCCAATTGCTCTGCCTTGTTTTTATTTGATTTTGCCCGGGAAAAATATTTTTTAGATTTACTTTGTAAAATCTGAACATCATTGATATTATATTAGCATTTTTAGCAAAAAAAAAAAAAAGTATATTATCACTTTGAAAATTCCTAAATCGACAATTCTACATTGCTACTACCACTTGCCTGGTCGTTACGTTGCTCTTACCAATCTCGCCATACATTAAATTTGTACGTCAAATAATTCACGAGAATTGAGCTTGCCCACTTCATTGTTTCGCCATGCATAAAACGTAACGTGCATCATTCTTCAACAAGCGCAGTTATTTAATACTAAACGTCTACTATTAGTTTTCGTGAGGCTAAACTTCCGAATAGAAAATGGGTGTATTCCCTGGATTTGGTAGCTGGATCAACCAGAACAGTCAACAGCCTCTTAAGGTCAGCTTCATATCCATCAATCATAGGACCCGAGGATGTCAAAATATTAAATATATATATATATATATATAGAAACACTACATTTTATTCTGTTTGTTGTACGTAGGCCGAGTCCAAGAGATCTGAAAATGTCGACTCAGAGGAAGACGATTTTAAATATCCTGATAAGATCTACTATGATTTAAAGGAGGAGCAGAAGCAAAATGATCTTTGGCATGAAGCAGAGAAGAAGCATCCATGGCATAATGCATCTCCCAAGATCAAGGTATCAGAGAAATATCACCCCAGACAAAATACAATACCCTATATTTTTTTTTGCCTCGGTAGAAGCAAGAACAAAGATCCTTAAAAAAGTTCTTATGTTTTTGATGTTTGAAGGTGACACATGAAAATGGTTTTTACCATATGAACATAGAATTGACCGTAGGGCTGGCTCCTGAATTTCTCTACAGCATTTTGATTGATCCAGGAAGTGGTACATTTCGCGATTTGCGCAAACGGCGCAACCTTATGGTTTCTTTTCTAAATCATAAAATGGTTTCATTGTGGTATATATTACATACAGCAATAATACCTCAGACTATGATTTTTGTTTTATGAAGGAAAACAAATCAAGAAAGGTTTTGTTTGAGAATGGTCCGAGGCAAATGACAAGGGTGGAGAAATCTGTGGCTTGTAATGTATTTGGCGTGTATATACCTATCTCGATGAATCTAATCGTCGATGAAAACAGAAAAGATCTTATGGTAAGAAGAGCTTCTCTCACAAGAAACAACCACTTTTGTTTTTGTATTGGTGGAACCTAATTAACTCAGGTAATTTCTCTTTTGCGTATTGTGGACAGACACAATATAAGAAAGAGAAAGTAAGATTTATGAAAGCATTCGAGGGTAATTATAAAGTGGAGCCTATCTTTGTAGATAAAGAACGTTTGTGCAAAAAGAGGATACCAATGACTCGAGAAGAGTATAAAAAATGTAGTGGTGGCCAAGGAAAGGTTGCGTCAAAACTGACAATAGACCAATACTATCAGCCATATTCTCCTTTCAATCTACCGCCGCTTTCTTGGTTCCTCCGTGGGATGACCATCAAAACCTCCAAATCTCTGCTTGCACAGGTTCAGGACACGTCTATTGCAGTGCGAACGGCTATACCAATGCCAAAGGAGACAACAAGTAACAAACATGAAAAACACTAGAGCCTAAATGAACATACACAAATACATGTTTAAAAATTAATAATATTCTCAAAAGTATAAGAATACACTCAAACAAACAAATATGTTAATTTGTTAAATAAGAAAATATATAAGAATAAAATCCAAATTCAGTTTAAAAATATAAATATATTTAGCGTGTAAAAAAAATATCAAATATTATATTGTACTAAATTTTAAAAATTACTAGATGCTGATGATATTTTTTTGCAAATATTCATTAAAATTATTCAGTTATATTATACGATTTTCAAATTTGTAGTTTATATTTTGTATTGTAACATGTGCGTATATATATATATATAAATACTGAAATCTGTATAATATATTTTTTACATGTATATAACTATGTTATAATGTATGTTTGTATATGGTGTTAGTTTATAATGTATAATGTTCTATATGTAGTTATTTTATTGGTTTGATTGGGCGATGGTGAAGTGTAGAATGCATTAAGGCGATTATTTATAGTGTTAGATACTATCCGTTAGGTATAATATTTGCTTTTGAGGATCGATAGGCATAATCTTGAAAATATATTCGGTATTTTTCAAATCTAATAGAATTGGTTTGACAAAAAAGATCTAAGAAAAATACAACTTAATTGGTTTTTATATTATTAGATATAAAATTTCCAATACAGTGTATATAATATACGGTTAACTAAAGATTAGATTGGTTAGATTTGATCAAATCGATACAAATGCGGTTAGAATATATATATTGCAATGATTGTAGGTAGATCTTTATTAGATACAGATTAAAAAAAAAAAATAGAATATATATATATATTATATAGAATATATATATATATATATATATATATATTATATAACAATGAACCAGTTTTTATTAAACTTACCATATATTTAATTTAAATATATGACTTTAGCTAATCTTATATATAAAATATATACAAATGTATTAGGTGTTTGGATGTAATGAGATGTAAACTTTGATGATGAAATGAGTTAAAGATTAGATGTATGGTTAAATAATAGCATATTAGACAATGAGTTAAAGATTATATTTAGGGAGTAGTAACTTTTGTGATAGATGATGAAATGAGTTAAAAGATTATACGTAATTGATATATATTGTATTTTTGTTTGTAGTTATAAGTATAGTTATAAATATTAAAGAGAGTACCAATACAATAGGTATTATATTATTTTACATTATTTTTATAAAATTTTAATTTTATGTGATGAAATTGTATTATTTAAACTATATATATGATTAAATAAAACTTTTGTGTATGTTATAACTTGTTTTGAGTTTATTTTCTTACTGGCTTGCTTTTATATTAATTATATTTGTGTAAAATTATTGTATGCAAAAGTAGGTAGTTTGTAGATATTAGATTATCCACTATATATTATTTGAGAAGCATTACAACTTTTTTTTGTAGCCACATGTTGGTTCATCTAATTATATAATAAGTTTTTATTAAACTAACAATAAATTCATCATTAATGTACTTTATTATTTCCTTAAATAAAATTTACGGAATTACCTAATGTGGCTAAAGTATATTGGCAATTAATGATTTTGAATAATAAAGATTTGATAAAAAAATAGTGTATCTTCTATCATATTTGTTTAACTTTAAACTATTAAATAAATTAAAAAACCACAATAACAATATAATAAAATTTTAGATTTTTATGTATATGTTATATTTTGAATTTTTACAAACCGCTATAAATTACTAAAACCGTTAAAAGTCTCACATTCAAATTTTATGATCCATGGTTTAAAAAGTTTTTTATGACAAAATACAAATGATTACAAAAATTATATAAGTAAAAAGTCTAATTTAATTAATTATTAAGATTAATATGTATATCGTTTTAAATTAAACTATAAACCATATAAAATATAATATTTTAGTTTCAAAATTTACTTTGAACAATTTTTTTGATAAAAGTTTTGAACGACCATTGACAACTTATTTTTTTTAAATTATAAATTACTAAAACTATTAATCCCACAATGAAAATTTTGTTATCAGTAATTTAAATGTTTTTCTATAAAAGATATAAATGATCAAAAAAATTATATGAGTAGAAATCATCATTTAATAGACATTAATATTAAAAAATATACTAAAATATATTATCTATGTTAGTATCATTTAAATTTAATTACATATCCTATCAAATATAAAAAAAATATTTTTTGGATTAATAAAATTGATTTATATGTTCGCATCAATTTAATTATATATTTAATAGTTACTGACTTTTAATTATTTAATATATATTAATTATTTCATAATATGTAAAAATATTTGATACATAAAATAATTTATATATATAATGTTGATCTCGTGCAAGGCGCGGATCTTAACCTAGTTAGTATTAAATAATCTACATAAACTTATTATTGATATGGACCAATATGTTCTCATATGTTATGCGGCCTAAATAAAAAAATTACCCATATTTATCTCATAAAAGTATACCAAACAAATGAATCCAAACCTATTAATGTTTTCTGGATATCACGCAAAAATACACAAACCTCAGTTTTTGTCTTAGTATTCACAAATTTGCCATTATAGAAAAATCAAACTCCCTTTGGCCGGTAAAGAAGTTAGAAAACTAAATATTATTATTTTGATGAATAATTTTTAAAATATATTGTTTGATTTTGAATTTATGGGGATATTGAGTAATATTCTTTGGTTATGATTTGATATAGTGTATCTATGAATTATATTGTTATATAGGATTTAGAAAGTTGTTTCAGATGTTACCGGAAAAGTAGTATATATATATGGTATTTAAAACCATATATATTTAAAACCACAAATCGTGGTTGTTGTTATATAAGAAATTAAAAGTTTATAGTTTGAATAGAGAATACTCATTCTATTCCTTTACACGAATATATATAAAGTTTAGGGAAAGATAATATACAAAATTACAAATATATCAAATTTATGAATTACATGTTACATTTTACAATGAGAAATGCCGTGACATATATATGAAGTTGTTTAACCAATTAATGTTTTTGTTTTGATTTGAAACAGAACAAATGAAACCAAGTTAACCAATTTTAATATTTTCACAGTTCGTCTTCTACATCTGCTGCTACATACAAATGAAAAGCATTTTTTCTAACCAAAAAACCAATGAAAAACTTAACGATAATCAACCTAAACATAGTCCGAGTTCATTGAATCTTATGAACACCGAAAGCTAAAGTAAATGATATGATGTCAGGTTGGAAAAAACTCTTAAATTTAGGTTTGTTTGATGAAATAAACCTAGGAATGATAACTATACGTGAAGAAACTTAGTTGCTTTGTCTTTTTGTTAATATCATTTAATTGTGTGATGTATTTTAAATTAGAGAAATTAGGACTCCTACCAGAGTAATTTTCCATAATTAACTACATACCAATGGATCACTGTGTTATCACTGTACATAATTCATTGTGACTATGCTGCCCCTACTCCCCCAAAATGAACTCTACGGTTTTGATAGGCAAAATCTTGTAAAAAGATTTGAATAAGATCTTACTTCCTGCATTCATATCTTTTTGTAACGTCATATCAAAGTGAATTCTCTTTTATTCCTATTATCAAAAATTTTGGAATTCAAATCATTATTTTTCTCAATTGCTCACACATCCGGACGCCACAATCTCTTCAATCTAGGAATACTATCTTCGTTTAAGGCCATGGAGGTCTCTCTCCCCCACTTCCATCTTCTTTCTAATTCTAGGTTTCACGCTTTCCTCGCGTTTCATCTTCCTTACCAGGTTTTACAGCCTATTACCTCGTATCCCTCTCATTTTGCGTGCTCTTGTTGAAGTTTAGCTACATGATTAATTTTAAAAAATCATATTTACTTATTTCTCAGTTGCCTCTGTTTATATTTATAGTTTTATAGTTGAAAACTGGAGCTGTAAGTGCTTGGAAAAAAGGGCAAGTTAATCAGTTTGGAGAAAGAGACGGAGAACATGCTAAAAGCAAGGATGATGCTTCTGGTACTTATTTCAGAAGCTTCGTCCCAAAGCTAGTCGATATTCAATCTTATGGAAATTCCCAAACCTCAGATCACCAGCTGAAACCCATATGATGCTAAAAATAAGGATATCATTTCACTTACACGGGTTATAAATAGCAAAACTGTAATGTAAGTTATGTTAGACGGCAACAATAGTATTTTGGTATTGTCACAAACCAAAACAATAGATGGTTAAATAATTTATTAGCCAGTGTATTTAATGTTTTTAGCCGGCTAACAACATTTTGTAAACATATTATGGATAAACGTGATTGTAAATAGTTCAAGTTTTCCCAGTCCATTAAAAATTTCACTTTAGCACTATGGTTAGAATGAAATACATTATGTGATTGTTTCTTTGGATTTGAATCAAGAAAGTTAACTAGTTTGACAAAATATTAGATGGATAAATAATTGATTTAGTCGTGAAATCCAATATACGATGGAAATGATAACTCGAATGAGTTATGTGATGTATCGCATAAATTGATATAGAACTAAGCCTTCGACACATGGTCAATGGATATTTAAGGTTTCAAACGAGAGAGATGGTGACAGCATGGCTCGTCGTTTGGTATGAGAAGATTTGTGTTTGATTGTATGAGAAAAAGATGATTCATCGAGAAGGTTCTTTGGGGATATGTCAATGTCAGTTATATTGTAATTTGTGTTAGACGGTTAAAATAATTTTTGGTGCATCGTAACAAACGAAAAATAATAGACGATTCATAATTTATTAGACGGGATAATTAACATTGTGCTACTGGGGTAAGAATGAATCTTTAATTAGCTGGCTAAATATTATACGTATATATAAATATATTTTCTCATATTAACTTGAATTATGTAATACGAAGATGGCAATTTTGGTTGCTACTGTGGTAAGAATGAAACTTTAATTATTGGTTACTTAAATAACAGCTGGTAACATAATTTATTAGATGTTCACATAATTTAGCAAAAGAATGGCATACTTAACCGACTATGATATTAGTTAGTAGCTACAATTATTATTAACATCTTTTATATTCATATTATCATTCATATGGTATAAAAAAATGTGATATACAAAATTCAAACAAGTTTTATCCCACATAACTTATTTGTTGACCGTGTAAATATTTTATTAATTGTCTAACAACTTGACATTACAAACAATTCAGCTTTCATCCCATGTAATTTATTGTCTAACCAGATATATATTAGATTAGCTGTCCAACAAATTGGCATTTAAACGAGTACATATACATAAACATTATTAGTATGTTCATTTAATATGTCATAGCTATGATTTGACTTCTTATGATATCAATTTAAAATCATGAGTTAACTTTGTCATATATTTAGCATAGCCAGCTATCTTATGAAAGTTATATGATATATGCAACAACTTGTACAGTAAAACAATTTCATTACATGGTAATAGATTACATCATTGGGTACAAGAAAGTTTAACAAGCCAAAAGGTAAAGCAAACCATGCTAAACTTTTTTATAACTGGCTTTGTAAAAATCATCCCTCATCTATTACAAGAAAGTCTCATTGCTACAACAAGTTTCCATATTTTCTAAGGCTGATATATGGTTAAAATTTGAGTTTCATCATACTTTTAAAGTTTGGGAATGCTTATCTTACGAAAGTTAAATGGTATAAGCAACGACTTGACAATAAAACAATTTCATTGCATGATAATATATTACATAATTGGTTACAAGAAAGTTTAACAAGCCAAAAGGTAAAGCAAACCATGCTAAACTTTTTTATAACCGGCTTTGTAAAAATCATCCCTCATCTATTACAAGAAAGTCTCATTGCTACAACAAGTTTCCATATTTTCTAAGGCTGATATATGGTTAAAATTTGAGTTTCATCATACTTTTAAAGTTTGGGAATGCTTATCTTACGAAAGTTAAATGGTATAAGCAACGACTTGACAATAAAACAATTTCATTGCATGATAATATATTACATAATTGGTTACAAGAAAGTTTAACAAGCCAAAAGGTAAAGCAAACCATGCTAAACTTTTTTATAACTGGCTTTGTAAAAATCATCCCTCATCTATTACAAGAAAGTCTCATTGCTACAACAAGTTTCCATATTTTCTAAGGCTGATATATGGTTAAAATTTGAGTTTCATCATACTTTTAAAGTTTGGGAATGCTTATCTTACGAAAGTTAAATGGTATAAGCAACGACTTGACAATAAAACAATTTCATTGCATGATAATATATTACATAATTGGTTACAAGAAAGTTTAACAAGCCAAAAGAAAAAACAAACAATGCTAAAATTTCTTATAACCGGTTTTGTAAAAGTGATCCCTCATCGGTCACAACAAAATAAAGCTTATCAACCCAAAAATAAATTTAACCAGACTAAAGTTATCTGTAACCGAAGACTACACACAAAAGACATTCTTGTGTAAACTTAACTATATATATATCACCATAGAATAGCTAAGTCAATTTTTGGATTTAGAAATCTACACACCCACCATCGGTCCCACTCCCTTCAGAAGACTTCTTTTTGCTCCATCAGTTGGGTTGTTTCCAATGTTTGGCCCAAGGCTATAACAAGTAGTTCGTCCTCTCATCTTCTTAACAGTAGGCGAGGTTACCCCCTCCGCCGGAGCCATCACCATCTCCATACTCTCCACTAGGTTGGCTAATGGTGAAAGAAGGAGGTCCATGTACAAAAATCAGTGAGGCTTCGCAGTTTCCATTCCATATTTCCTCGGTCTACCTCTTCTCTTCTTCACCTGCTCACTTCCATGTTCAAGCCGCCAGCTGAGCTTTGTTGGTACTGCTGCGGTGGAGGCGACTCTGATCTTGTGAGCTTGTATGTTACTGATGCAAATCCTATAGTTGGATTCTTTTTTGCTGGGACACCGAATGTGTCAGATACTGAGTGGAGAAGGTTTCGATTGCAGGAAAACACAATTCATTCTTTTTCAAAAAAAAAATATTTTCAAATCTAATCCAAAATCTTTGCCAAATCTTTATTGTACGTAGACAGATTTCTAAAGATACTAATTGTACTTACCACACACTCTGAAACAGAAAACTGACTATAACAAAAGGGTAGTTTCGACAATTACATTGCCCCACTTCACTAATCTTTTTGCATGTTTCACTGTTTTGGTTAGTTCACTAATTCCACTCTTTTCTTTTGTTTTTGAGCAAATTATCCCTTTAAATTATTATGATGCACCTTTAGTTTAATTGGGTAGATACAGATTTTGTATGGTTAAATTAAATCATTAAATATATTGGTCTTACTATATCTAGTACAACATGTTTAATAGGTCCAAATTTAAAACATGTAATGGTAAATTTTAAATAGGATTCTATTTTAATAGATTAAATTTATCTTCGAGAATTGGAAGCAAACACTAACCTCGATGAACATGGCTTCTTAATTACTTTTTCTCTTGATTAAAATACATATAAAATGAAAAGTCTCCATCCGGTTGTAAGTTTGTGTGGTCTGCTTGTATTGTTCTTGGGTTGCTTAGTGTTTCATCTGAGTTTTGTTCGTAATGCTGTTTTCTTTTTGGATTATGATCTATTTTGCCTTGTCTTATTAGAAGTCAGTGTAAATTTGGTTTGTTTCTCTTGTTCAGGGCTCTGTTTCTAGAGAATGTATGTATGTATTCTTCCTGTTTAGTTTCTGAGATTGTCCTTTCATCCTCCAGCTATGTATTCCTTCATGTTTCTGTTTAATGAAAAATCTAGATGACCAAAAAACAAAAATCTTCATTTTCAGCAAAAAAAACTTCAAAGATGATTTTTTTTTTTTTGCATATTAAACCGCAAACTCGAAAACCCACAGGTCAAACCACGAAGTGATGGTCAACCCGCAATATAAGCCTCAGTTGTCTATAGGTATATATGACTGTATATTTTTAACTGAAATCAAAACGACGCCGTTTTGATCAATTTATTCTTTTTGTAAAAAATGCATAACAGTGTATGAATCCAGGTCTATAGATTACGCAATTATTGACCAAACCGTTTGGGCTATCGTGCTTCTTTTATTAATCATTAAACACAATTTTATTTACTAAATTTATTCTTTTTCTTCCACCTTCCTAAATTTATGAGAATTAACGAGAGTTTATGAGAATTATTTGAGAGATTTTGGTGAAGAACTAAGAGAGATATGTGAGGGAATCCAAGAGAGAGACAAGAATATTTGAGGAACATTTTTCTTTAGATTGATTTAATGTATAAAATAGTTACATAAACAGATCTAGCAATGAGAATAAGACAACGAGAATGAATAAACAAATTGAGATGAATAAACTAATGAAGACCAGATCTGGGGAAGTCACTTTCGGATAGTGACAACTCTCTTCTCTCTTCCTTCCTTAGCATATCATGTGACTTTGGCTTGTTTCCACACTTCATCAGCTCTATCCAGTTGCCTCCACTTGTTTAAATTCGTCCAAGACTTCAGGCAAGATATTTAAATCAGTCTTACATCTTTCCTTGCTTCAGTTTTCCTGTCCATGATTTTCTGTCCATGATCTCCTATCCATGATCTTCTGTCCTTGATCTCCTGTCTATGATCAATCAGGTTCTTCATGTCTTTACTCTTGCTCTTTATTCTCTTCATGTCAACACTCCTCCTCAAGCTTGACCATAGGGACTTGGTCAAGCTTGGAAACCATGAAGCATTCCCTCATTAAAACCTTTACTTGGAAAAACCACTTGGGATAAAAACCAAGCAAAGGAAAAAGAGTAGAACACTTCATGGCAAGAGGATCAGTGACAAGAGAGGACTATGAGTCCAAGCTTAGGATGAATGAACTCACAAACCTTGATGCTAGCTGCCTTGGTGAATATGTCAGCTAGTTGATCTTCACTTCTTGTGTAGCATGGAAGAATCACTTGTTGTTCCACTGTCTGTCTCACCTTGCGGCAGTCCACTTCTATGTGTTTTGTCCTCTCATGAAAGACTGAGTTGGATGCAATGTGTATTGCTGCATGGTTGTCACAATGCACAGTCATTGGTGTGTTGATCTTAATACCCAAGTCCCTTAGCAGTCCCTTGATCCATATAAGCTCACTTGTGTGCTTCCTCATTGATCTGTACTCTACCTCAGCACTTGAGTAAGACACCACCTTCTGCTTCTTGCTCTTTCATGTGACCAGATTTCCTCCAATGAAGGCGCAGTAGCCTGTAGTTGATCTCATATCAACTATGTCTCCAGTCCAATCAGCATCACAATATCCAACAACTTCAGTACTCTTGTTACATGTCATCCATACTTCTTGGCCAGGCGCCTCTCTTAGGGACCTTAAGATCCTCTCCACCATATTCCAATGGTGCACCTTAGGAGCTCTCATGTGTTGACTCACTTGATTCACAGCAAAGCACTCATCTGATCTGGTGATGGTTAGATAGATGAGCTTGCCCACCATTCTTCTATACTTCTTGATATCTCCAAATGGTGTAGACTCATACTTCCCCTCTCTCAGCACCTTATATCCTTCTTCTAATGGAGTCTTGGCCTTTTTACTCCCATGGTTTCCTGCCTCATTTAAAATATCAAGTGTGTACTTCCTTTGAGATAAGAATAACCCCTCTTTAGAGCGGCAGATCTCAATCCCAAGGAAGTACTTCAACTCTCCCAAATTTTTGATATCAAAGGCATTTCTAAGAAAGGTTTTAGTTGAGAGAATACATTCCTTGTTGCTACCAGTGATGATAATGTCATCCACATAGACTAAGATGACCACAATACCTTGCTTACTAGTTAATGTGAAGATGGTGTGATCAGCTTCTGACTTTATAAAGCCTCTTCCATAGAGGGTGGTGCTCAACTTATGGTACCAAGCCCTTGGAGATTGCTTCAAGCCATAAA